>NW_011187361.1:0-388 GCF_000146605.3 Meleagris gallopavo | reverse complement strand
TCTATGACTTCACTGGACATTCACACCTTCAGCTTAGTCAGCGTCACAATGTAGCTGTCAGATTTGATGATTTGTCCTCATACAAGAAAATTCAGAAGGATTTACCCCTTTCCTATCCTAAATGATAGTGTTGTCAACGGTTTACGGGCTGGTTCGGCCCGGTTCCGTGACTAGAAGGGCGGAGGGATCCGCGGATCCGCGACCCCCGGAAAAAAAAAGAAAATAAGGGACCCCGAAATAATTGAAAACAGTGGCAACAATCTGAGGTAAAACAAAGTAATTTACTAAATATGGTATCAACAGAATTTTTATAAGGAGAGAGAATGTGAAAATTGATGGTGGATCGGCCTTACCACAACGCTGAGATGAGAAGCACAGGCAGAGAAGC
>NW_011187360.1:0-1282 GCF_000146605.3 Meleagris gallopavo | reverse complement strand
ACAAAACTGATGTCTGCCTACGGGACACCTCAAGTCATCGAGAGCGACCAAGGAACTCATTTTACTGGTGCACTGATACAACGCTGGGCAGAAGAAAATAACATCGAATGGCGATTCCACCTGCCATATAATCCAACGGGGGCAGGCCTCATCGAACGTTATAATGGTATTCTTAAGGCTGCCCTGAAGACAGACTCCCAGTCCCTGCAGAGGTGGACAAAGAGACTGTATGAAACCTTGCGAGACCTGAATGAAAGACCCCGAGATGGTAGACCCAGTGCCCTGAGAATGTTGCAGACAATGTGGGCTACCCTGCTTAGGATCCAAATTACGGGCACTGATCATCAGGTAAGACCCTTGATTGGTAATGAAAATAGTCTTCTGCTCCCTGCCCCTGAGAATTTAGATCCTGGCAACCACAGAATAAAATGGCCATGGAAGGTGCAGGTAGGACCCAGGTCGTGTGGCCTACTTGCACCTTGGGGGAGATTGCTGGAGGTGGGATGTGGGAACATAAGAAAAAAAACTGTTCAGAGCAGCAGCTGTGGAACAAGGTAAGCGGCATGAGAACCAAGGACACCTTTAGAAGAGGAAAGAACATCTCACGGCTCTGACCAGCCAAGCGCCTGTGTGAACGGTTGAAGTGTTTTGCAGAATGCTCTGCTAACGTGTATAAATAGAGTAGTGCTTAAAGTAAAGCAGACTAATAGCTTTTGACCACATTGGTGTGCTGTTATGTCTCTAGCACGTCCTGAGAGTCCAGAGTCTTCCCCTCAGTGGGAGGCTCAGTAGTCCCTCCAGTAATAGGTACATGGCCTACTGATGTTGTGGTCAACACTCCAATTTTCATTGCTAAAGGGACCCCCATCATATCCCGGTGGCAGATCAGGACACCTCCTTTGGTGCCTGATATTATTATGTAGCCGCAGACATCCGGCCAGAAGGTGTGGTACAGGCGGCCAGGACGTGCCCCTGTACAAGCGGAAGTGTTGACGCAGGATAGAAATACAGCCTGTATCTTGCCCTGGAGGGCAGACATTCCCCTCTTGGTACCTCTGAAACATCTGTATTTCTCCCCGTAAGTCTTTGAGCTTTCAGGATTACTGGAAGGAATGAAATGTCATCAAAACGTTCCAGTGTTGCTCTTAGATCATGTGTAACACCTGGTGATAGTCTGCATGGGACTGATGGAACATAGGACGGACCTGCACCTCACGACCGTATGCCTCCGGTAACATCATTGAACGCTGGCCCATAAAAGGAAGTCAACTTTCACTGATCG
>NW_011187359.1:21569-21958 GCF_000146605.3 Meleagris gallopavo | reverse complement strand
TGGCTGGGTGGATCCATGCCCGGTAGCTACCCTTCCCTCCTCCTTGGCATGACTGCCAGTGCTTTGCCTTCCTCCAGAGAGGTGTTTTGTTCCGACTGGCAGCCAGAGACTTCTGCTGGGCTGGCGACTCTGCAGGTGCATGTGTGGTGGAGGCAGCAGCATGCCCAGTAGCTACCCTTTCCTCCTCCCGGGCACGGATGCCAAGATTTTGGCCTCCTGCAGACTTGGTGGTCATCTGTGCTTTGCCATGACCTTGTATTTTTTTGCATTTTCTATGTTGCTTCAGAGGCTGCAGCTGCTGCATGGGTTGATGTTGGTTTCCTCGGTTTGTTTTCATGTTGTTTTCTGTGGTTTCTGCCTTGGTTTCCTGTCTCCTTCTGCATTGCAAT
>NW_011187359.1:0-1188 GCF_000146605.3 Meleagris gallopavo | reverse complement strand
CCCATTTGTGAAGCTCCTTATCCTGATCCTTAGGAAGTAACGCTTAACGTTTGATCGTAACTAATAATGGTAGCTCTCTGCCCTCGTGCTGTATGGCTGATCTTTAACCCCGATAGAAAAATGTAACCCTCAGCTGTAACCCAGCATGTTAACTGTCTGCTCTTACGCCTGACGCTTCCTCCCAAGTTGAACTCATGTCACTAATTCAAATGCACAATCTTCAATTCGTAACTCGAAAGCAAGCAGGTCATACGTAACCCTCACCAAATGGACAGCCCAGAACCGTTTGCTATGAACATAACTGGGAAAGCCTTAACCCTAATCAGAACAGGGAAGCCTTAATACTAACACAAGAGGGTAGCCCTTAACCCTTCCTCCATGTGGGAATGCTTTACTCTAATCCAATGTGGGAACCATTAGCTCTTAGCACAAAAGGGAAGCCTTTCATCCTAACCCAGTATGGTAAGTCTTCACCCTAAACTCTAACCAAAGCAGTGACCTTTCAGCTAAAGGGTTTTCCTTCAACCTTAACACTAAAGCAAACTGGTAACAGCTCACCTTTGAATGTAATCGGAAATCGCGGCCCTAAAAGCTCGTGCAGAAGGGTAGGCCTTCACAATGATCAGTAATAGTGAATAGCAGCACTGAACCGTCATCCAGAGCGGGAGCAGGCTGAGCTTGTCTGCTTCCAGGGCTGCTCTCAGGCCCAGGGCTGGTGAGCGGCTGCAGGGCCCGTCGTCACCATGTGTCATGGTTTCATGATTTTTCATTATCGGTATTCCACATCATAACATCATGTAATGCACTGGGGGTTTGACTGCTGATGCTCAAGTTCCGGGTGCCTGTCCAGAGGAGAAGAGCAGCTACGTTTCCCCAGGGGGCTTTGCGGTCAGCGAGGAGATATAACTCCCGGCAAGGTCACCTGATGCTCTCTTCTTTGCCTGCACTGCTTCGCTTGCGCTTCTCTGCCTGCGCTTCTCTGCCTGCGCTTCTCTGCCTGCGCTTCTCTGCCTGCGCTTCTCTGCCTGCGCTTCTCTGCCTGCGCTTCACATCTCAGCGTTGTGGTAAGGCCGATCCACCATCCATTTCACATTCTCTCTCCTTATAAAATTCTGTTGATACCATATTTAGTAAACTACTTTGTTTTACGTCAGATTGTTGCCACTGTTTTCAATTATTTCGGGGTCC
>NW_011187358.1:0-926 GCF_000146605.3 Meleagris gallopavo | reverse complement strand
CCCGGCAAGGTCACCTGATGCTCTCTTCTTTGCCTGCACTGCTTCGCTTGCGCTTCTCTGCCTGCGCTTCTCTGCCTGCGCTTCTCTGCCTGCGCTTCTCTGCCTGCGCTTCTCTGCCTGCGCTTCTCTGCCTGCGCTTCACATCTCAGCGTTGTGGTAAGGCCGATCCACCATCCATTTCACATTCTCTCTCCTTATAAAATTCTGTTGATACCATATTTAGTAAACTACTTTGTTTTACGTCAGATTGTTGCCACTGTTTTCAATTATTTCGGGGTCCCTTATTTTCTTTTTTTCCTGGGGCACGGATCCGCGGATCCCTCCGCCCTTCTAGTCACAGAACCGGGCCGAACCAGCCCGTAAACCGTTGACATTCTTGGTGGAGAATGCGGGCAACAGTTGCTTTTTAGCTTTTTGAACAAATCTCTCTCTCCGCTCTCAGACAGCTTCATTGGGTAAGTTTATCTGTTTCACCAGTACTGAAAACGTGACCTTGAAAAGTCCAGGCAGACTGCCAATACTCTAGGATATTTGTAAACTTTGAGCCTTGCTATCTTGTTTCTGTAAAAAGAAAAAAAAATAAGCTTTCTCTACTGAAACTGCCTTTTAAGGGGCTACATGCCACTGTCTCTTCTTTCTTAATGCTAAAAACATACTGGGCCTTAATTAAGTTCACCACTTTGCTCTATGGAGCAATAGGTATATATAGCCAATTGAAAACATGGATGGAAATAACTATGTGGCATCTGCATATTATGTGGCATACCATTCCAGAGGGAGCTGCTAATTTTTACAGGGTTGGGGATTCTTAAGCAGGTTTCCAGCCTCTCCTTTGAATTCTTTATGCGGATTTTCAATGCTCCCCTGATCACGTTATTAATCTCCGTGAATGTACTGCTCACCATTTCACTTATTATTTATTTATT
>NW_011187357.1:0-629 GCF_000146605.3 Meleagris gallopavo | reverse complement strand
GAAACTGCCTTTTAAAGGGGGCTACATGCCACTGTCTCTTCTTTCTTAATGCTAAAAAACATACTGGGCCTTAATTAAGTTCACCACTTTGCTCTATGGAGCAATAGGTATATATAGCCAATTGAAAACATGGATGGAAATAACTATGTGGCATCTGCATATTATGTGGCATACCATTCCAGAGGGAGCTGCTAATTTTACAGGGTTGGGGATTCTTAAGCAGGTTTCCAGCCTCTCCTTTGAATTCTTTATGCGGATTTTCAATGCTCCCCTGATCACGTTATTAATCTCCGTGAATGTACTGCTCACCATTTCACTTATTATTAGTATTTATTATATTTTGAGGAAGTCTGCCCCAAAACCAGTAAATACTGAGTGGCAGGGAATGTGGAGAGGCCTGGGGGAGACTTTAGAGAGATGGAAATCTTCGGTGTCATGGAATTTTACTCCAGAACACCTGAAAGACCCTGAAAATTTAAACAGATATTTGAGACAGGAATGTCACAGCTCAGGAAGATCTGAGGAGGCCCAAATTATTTGGGGCCTGGCTAATGCTTACCGGGCCTTATTCAATACTATCCTGAGAGGGAGAGAGTTTGTGAAATTGAAAAATGAGAGTCTCAGGGAAA
>NW_011187356.1:2181-4368 GCF_000146605.3 Meleagris gallopavo | reverse complement strand
AAAGGAAAGAAAGATTAAGTAATAAAAAGCCAAGGAGAGCAAAGCAAAATCACTTGAAATCCTCACAAACAGAGGGGAATACGCTCAGGAAAGGAAAAAGCAGTTCCAAGAATAGAAACAAAAGGGAAAATAAAGCAACCCTGGAAAAAACCCAATGCATTGCAATGCAGAAGGAGCAGGAAACCAAGGCAGAAACCACAGAAAAACAACATGGAAAACAAACCGAGGAAACCAACATCAACCCATGCAGCAGCAGCAGCCTCTGCAGCAACATGAAAAATGCAAAAAAAATACAAGGTCATGGCAAAGCACAGATGACCACCGAGTGTGCAGGAGGCCAAAATCTTGGCATCCGTGCCCGGAAGGAGGAAAGGGTAGCTACTGGGCATGCTGCTGCCTCCACCACACATGCACCTGCAGGTCGCCAGCCCAGAAGGAGTCTGTGGCTGCCAGTCGGAACAAAACACCTCTCTGGAGGAAGGCAAAGCACTGGCAGTCATGCCAAGGAGGAGGGAAGGGTAGCTACCGGGCATGGATCCACCCAGCCAGCAGAGCAAAAGCCGACCGTTCAGCACAAGGCAAGAGGCAAGGATGCCCACGAGGCGGGGACCCACCTGGGAAACCGAGAAGGAGCTGCAAATGCAGCAAGCACTGCACAAAAGCCTAGAGAGGGCAGGAGGAATGGAAAAAACTCAACAGGCCAAGGGATGACATAGGGTGCATCACTCGGGCTGCTGGAACCATTGTGATGTCACACTGTGTTGCCATGGTGTCAACAGTTTACGGGCTGGTTCGGCCCGTTTCCGTGACTAGAAGGGCGGAGGGATCCGCGGATCCGTGCCCCCGGAAAAAAAGAAAATAAGGGACCCCGAAAGAATTGAAAACAGTGGCAACAATCTGACGTAAAACAAAGTAATTTACTAAATATGGTATCAACAGAATTGTATAAGGAGAGAGAATGTGAAATTGATGGTGGATCGGCCTTACCCCAACGCTGAGATGAGAAGCGCAGGCAGAGAAGCGCAGGCGAGAAGCGCAGGCAGAGAAGCGCAGGCAGAGAAGCGCAGGCAGAGAAGCGCAGGCAGAGAAGAGAGCATCAGGTGACCTTGCCAGGAGTTATATCTCCTCACTGACCGCAAAGCCCCCTGGGGAAACGTAGCTGCTCTTCTCTGGACAGGCACCCGGAACTTGAGCATCAGCAGTCAAACCCCCAGTGCATTGCATGATGTTATGATGTGGAATACCGATAATGAAAAATCATGAAACCATGACATTCCACCCCTTATTCCACATCACTACATCATGCTTAATATATACAAACAAAATATAAACACATGCACAAGGAATTACTGACTGCACTCCCTCAACATCAAGTTCCCTTGCAGTACACATTGAACATCCCCGTTTTCCTGCATCACCCACCAGGTCCCTGGGCAAAAACAGTTCCACGAAGAGGTTTGTCCTTCTCAGAGGCTGGAATAACCCAAACTGCCTTTCCCAACATATTCTTTACATGTACAACCGGGACTTTATCTCCCTCTACGGTATGTAGGGAGCTGGACTGGGTTGGACCACCAGGATTGATAGATCCTCTGGTATTGACTAACCAGGTGGCTTCTGCCAAATGCTTCTCCCAGTGTTTAAATGTACTGCCTCCCATTGCTTTCAGCATAGTTTTTAACAACCCATTGTATCGTTCAATCTTACCTGAGGCTGGTGCATGGTAGGGAATATGGTAAATCCACTCAATGCCATGACCTTTAGCCCAGGTATCTATAAGAGAATTTTTAAAATGAGTCCCATTATCTGACTCAATTCTTTCTGGGGTACCATGTCGCCACAGGACTTGTGTCTCAAGACCTAGTATGGTATTTCGGGCGGTAGCGTGGGGTACTGCATAGGTTTCAAGCCACCCAGTTGTTGCCTCCACCATGGTGAGCACATAACGCTTACCATTACGAGATCGTGGCAAGGTGATATAATCAACCTGCCATGCCTCCCCATATTTGTACTTTTGCCATCGCCCTTCCTCCCAGAGAGGTTTCATTCTCTTGGCTTGTTTAATTGTGGCACACGTATCACAGTCGTGAATGATTTGCGCAATAGCATCCATAGTTAAATCCACCCCTCGGTCTCTAGCCCACTTATATGTCGCATCTCTCCCTTGATGGCCTGAGGTCTCATGGG
>NW_011187356.1:0-867 GCF_000146605.3 Meleagris gallopavo | reverse complement strand
CTTACTCTTTCGGGACTTCTTGTTGCCCTCATTGGCGTCGGTGACCGTTGGTCTTACTGAGGGCCCCTCCCCTGGACTTAGGGGTGCTTCTTGTGGATCTTGGAGCCACCCCTCTGGACCTCTCTCCTCTTCTTTCTTCTCTTCTAACTGAGTCGAGATTCGTTTCATTTTCCGTCCTCTTACAGGGGCAACTGACATCAATTGTGGTGCTTCCTGTAGTTGATCAGGTTGGTCAGTTCCAATGCTCTCATCCTCCAGTTCAGCTCGGAGCCTGTCTCATTCGGTTATGAGAGTATCTAGCTCAGATTGGAGAGTGTCTTGTTGAGATTGAAGACTGTTGAGTTTGGATTGCAGGGAGTCTCTCTCAATTCGGAGGGCATCTCTCTCAGATTGGAGGCTGTTTCTCTCGACCAGGAGACTCTCTCGCTCATTTTGCACTGTTTCCCTGAGACTCTCATTTTCAATTTCACAAACTCTCTCCCTCTCAGGATAGTATTGAATAAGGCCCGGTAAGCATTAGCCAGGCCCCAAATAATTTGGGCCTCCTCAGATCTTCCTGAGCTGTGACATTCCTGTCTCAAATATCTGTTTAAATTTTCAGGGTCTTTCAGGTGTTCTGGAGTAAAATTCCATGACACCGAAGATTTCCATCTCTCTAAAGTCTCCCCCAGGCCTCTCCACATTCCCTGCCACTCAGTATTTACTGGTTTTGGGGCAGACTTCCTCAAAATATAATAAATACTAATAATAAGTGAAATGGTGAGCAGTACATTCACGGAGATTAATAACGTGATCAGGGAGCATTGAAAATCCGCATAAAGAATTCAAAGGAGAGGCTGGAAACCTGCTTAAGAATCCCAACCCTGT
>NW_011187355.1:0-689 GCF_000146605.3 Meleagris gallopavo | reverse complement strand
TTGAAAATGAGAGTCTCAGGGAAACAGTGCAAAATGAGCGAGAGAGTCTCCTGGTCGAGAGAAACAGCCTCCAATCTGAGAGAGATGCCCTCCGAATTGAGAGAGACTCCCTGCAATCCAAACTCAACAGTCTTCAATCTCAACAAGACACTCTCCAATCTGAGCTAGATACTCTCATAACCGAATGAGACAGGCTCCGAGCTGAACTGGAGGATGAGAGCATTGGAACTGACCAACCTGATCAACTACAGGAAGCACCACAATTGATGTCAGTTGCCCCTGTAAGAGGACGGAAAATGAAACGAATCTCGACTCAGTTAGAAGAGAAGAAAGAAGAGGAGAGAGGTCCAGAGGGGTGGCTCCAAGATCCACAAGAAGCACCCCTAAGTCCAGGGGAGGGGCCCTCAGTAAGACCACGGTCACCGACGCCAATGAGGGCAACAAGAAGTCCCGAAAGAGTAAGAGGTGAGCAAGATATCGTTACCATTGTTGATCGATCTCTGAAAATGAATGAAATTCGAAGTCTGAGAAAAGACTTTTCATGTCACCCAAATGAGCCTATTGCCACTTGGTTACTTCGATGTTGGGACAATGGGGCCAACAGCGTGTGGCTGGATAGTAGAGAAGCTCGCCAACTGGGTGGCATTGCTAGGGACTCAGCCATTGACAGAGGTATTAGTACATGCCAG
>NW_011187354.1:0-406 GCF_000146605.3 Meleagris gallopavo | reverse complement strand
AAAACTAACATACAGATAGATATCAAGAGCCACTTCTGTATACCTGAGAGTTTGATATTCTGATACATAGTATAAACATAATATTGGATCTTTTATTAACCAAGTAATAAATAGTTTGCAACTATTAAAATGATCACGTCATCAATATTTCTCACTTACAGTGATATTGCTATTTTTCTGCTCTTTAACATTCCAAAAAACTAAGCTCAACACTGGAGACTAGTGCTAATTTTCCTGACAGGTGACCACATTACACGGCAATTTCCCAGGCCCTCCCTCAAAAAGCAAAGACGATCTGCAAGTTTACAGCTGCCAAAAATATCTTCTTGTCTCTTCCCTTTGTGAGAATACTGTTTCCTCCTTCTTCCTCATTTTAGATAGGAACTAAAATAATGCACAGTGACAT
>NW_011187353.1:0-852 GCF_000146605.3 Meleagris gallopavo | reverse complement strand
TTCCTGGGTGTCTTTTCAGAACAAAATGAAGTGAAGTTTAGAAGCTCATTAAGGTGCAGTCCATTGCACTGCCATGTTCTATCTTTCATACTGTGCTGAGGAATCCCCGTAGTTCTGTGTTCAAGAAAACTGAGACAATACAAGTGCACAAAGGAAACCCATGCTTACTGATTTCCCCTCTGATAGCTTTTCATTTTAATCCCAAACTGTATGTCGTGGGCTGGCTCACTACCTTAGGAACAGATCTTTAGAGAAACATAGGCATTATAAAGCTGAGTTAGGCCTGAAGTTTAGGCATCCATCTCTGGGAGAGCCACTTGCAGTGCTGAGGTGAGAATTTTAAATTTTCTCTGAACTGGGCATGTCAAAGGAGAATACCAGTAGAGACCTTGGCAACCAGGTGAAGTATAAGCCAGGTGTCAGAGAATGTTAAGGGAAAGCTGTGTCTCAAGTTTTCTTTCTCTGATGTAAATAAGAGGCTCCAGGGGGAGTTCACAGCCTTTGAACCCTCACCTTGATATGCATTTGCAAGCAAACATTGGCCCTCTCTTCTTTTGAAATGAGTGCTGTGCATGAGTTTGATATATGGTTATGGGCAGCTCGCTGAAGTGTGAGACGTGGGAGAGGAGCAACGGGCCAAATAGGGAATTTGGGCTCCTACAGGAGAGTTATACAGGTACAGAACTTGGAGAATTGGTTTATTTTTGTAATGGACGACCACCATTATTCTGTTTTTCAAGACCAAGGCAAAATTAGGAAGTAGTACACAGACTTAACGCAGCTATTTGGACGTGTGTGTGATGAGAGCTTTGATTTACCAGGTTAAATACAGCTGGTTCTCAGCCATGACCC
>NW_011187352.1:0-583 GCF_000146605.3 Meleagris gallopavo | reverse complement strand
CAATTCAGTGAATTGTCTAATTAATGCATTTTATTTATTGCACTTCCAAATTTAGCCTTTGAAATGTGGTTTGTTGTTAGGCAGTTTTTCTTTGTTCCCTTTTTACATACGAGAGAAGATGGCTGCTGTAATTGAGCAAATAGGCATTGCAAATACATTGAGACCCATTCTGTAGCAGCCAACAGGCAATGAAAGTGTCTTTTATTTAAAAACAAAAGCAAAGGAGAGTACTGTCATGTCAGTTCATCACTGTAGGATAATGGTCTGTCAGTTGTTAATGCTACAACTCTTTTTCCATTAAAGCCTCTGTTTGTATTGCCCGCATAGACCCTCCAGCTGTTCCCAAAATAAAGTTGTCTCAACATTTTCATGCCAGATGGAAAACCTTTAAAAAAAAAAGAAAAAGAAATTGAAAGGAAATGCTGAATGAAGATGTTTGTTTCAAATCTGCAATTTGTAGTTTTTTTCCCTTGGGTTTCAGAGAAAGGTGACAGTGGCCACTGCCTCTTCCGTGACAAGGGACTAATGGAATTTTCCATGTTTTTTAAACTGTCTGAATAATACCAGATCCATGAAGTTTTTG
>NW_011187351.1:0-583 GCF_000146605.3 Meleagris gallopavo | reverse complement strand
TGTCTTTAGGTATGCTTTGTACTTTGAAATATCTGCAGCATTTTGAAGTTAGCACATCCGTTCTGCTTTGTGTTTGGATAGGAGAGCGATATTCCAAAGTGAGCACATGTGTCCTGTCCTGTGCTTGGCTCTCCCCATCCTTTGCCTGACTGTCCCCATGCCGTCCTATGCTGGGCTCTCCCATCCTGCGTATTTTCCTTATCCTGTGCTCTGTCAGTCCTACCCGAGTCAGTGCAGCCCATTCTCAACTTCACTCTATCCATCAGCTTTCTTCAAGAATCAATAACATTCATGAGCGTTTTGTAAGTTCAGTAAGGGGCTCCACTGCATACCAAAAAAATATACTGGAAACAACAGGTTCACAGGAAGGTTCTAAGTTCAGGAATATGCTACATACAGAAAATACTGGAAACCTGCACTGCAGAAACACAATCTACCTCTGTTGTGGTTTTGTGATTTTCTGTTGTCACTATTCCACACCACAACACCGTGTGGAGCAGCGGGACTTAACGAGCGAATGTCGTGGTTCCGTTTACTGCCTTTTATGGGCACTTCGAGTATCCCGATGGCGGGGCGGCATCCC
>NW_011187350.1:0-619 GCF_000146605.3 Meleagris gallopavo | reverse complement strand
AATCAATAACATTCATGAGCGTTTTGTAAGTTCAGTAAGGGGCTCCACTGCATACCAAAAAAATATACTGGAAACAACAGGTTCACAGGAAGGTTCTAAGTTCAGGAATATGCTACATACAAAAAATACTGGAAACCTGCACTGCAGAAACACAATCTGCCTCTGTTGTGGTTTTGTGATTTTCTGTTGTCACTATTCCACACCACAACACCGTGTGGAGCAGCGGGACTTAACGAGCGAATGTCGTGGTTCCGTTTACTGCCTTTTATGGGCACTTCGAGTATCCCGATGGCGGGGCGGCATCCCCGGAGGAGCAGGCGGGCAGAGGCGGTGGGGCGGAGCTCCGGTCGGGACCCGAGCGCCTGTCTCTGTCGCTCGGCTCAGCCGCCTCGGCTCCCGCGGAGCAAAGCACGTGCTTTCCCTCGCACTGTCGTGGTTTGCCTGGCATTTGGGATGCTCTTGTCTCTCTCGTTCTGTTTGACTCGGTTAATTCAGTGAATTCCCGTTCCTCCTCGATCGCCGCCGTTGCGTTTTCTCTTGGTTCAAACTATCTGCCAGCTCTCTGCCCTTCCCCCTCTCCCGGAGCGCACGCGGCACGGGGCCGGCCGGCTCGCGGAAG
>NW_011187349.1:0-1039 GCF_000146605.3 Meleagris gallopavo | reverse complement strand
GTTCAGGAATATGCTACATCAAAAAATACTGGAAACCTGCACTGCAGAACACATCTGCCTCTGTTGTGGTTTTGTGATTTTCTGTTGTCACTATTCCACACCACAACACCGTGTGGAGCAGCGGGACTTAACGAGCGAATGTCGTGGTTCCGTTTACTGCCTTTTATGGGCACTTCGAGTATCCCGATGGCGGGGCGGCATCCCCGGAGGAGCAGGCGGGCAGAGGCGGTGGGGCGGAGCTCCGGTCGGGACCCGAGCGCCTGTCTCTGTCGCTCGGCTCAGCCGCCTCGGCTCCCGCGGAGCAAAGCACGTGCTTTCCCTCGCACTGTCGTGGTTTGCCTGGCATTTGGGATGCTCTTGTCTCTCTCGTTCTGTTTGACTCGGTTAATTCAGTGAATTCCCGTTCCTCCTCGATCGCCGCCGTTGCGTTTTCTCTTGGTTCAAACTATCTGCCAGCTCTCTGCCCTTCCCCCTCTCCCGGAGCGCACGCGGCCCGGGGCCGGCCGGCTCGCGGAAGCCTCTGGAGCCCTTCCTTTTTTCTTTTTCCCGGGGCTGTGCCCCCCCGTCACGGACTTCTATCTAGGGATAACCCCGTGACAGCCTCACACACAGTGAGGGTGGTGAGGCACGGGAAAAGGTTGCGTGGAGATGCGGTTGACGCCCCATCCCTGGAGACTTTAAAGGCAGGGCTGGAGCGGGCCCGGGCATCCTGATGGAGCTGTGGTGTCCCTGTTCATTGGGGGGGAGTTGGACTAGATGGCCTTCAGAGGTCCCTTCCAACTCTAAGGATTCTGTGATTGTATGATTCTGTGCCCTGGGGTGTGAACGGATGCAGTGTTTGGTGCGATCCGTTCTTTGTGCCACACGCGAGCATAACCAGATGTGTTTGGTCTGCGCCCCTACAAGCTCTGAGAGTACAGAGGCAGTTCTAAAGGCCGCCCACTGAGTGTCATCAGTGACATCACAAAGGGTCAGGGCAGCATAGGTGATCGCAAGGGGAAAGCGGAACAGTTGCAGGAGCGACAGCGACAGGGCAGGA
>NW_011187348.1:0-806 GCF_000146605.3 Meleagris gallopavo | reverse complement strand
TACCAGGGCAGAGTAGAGGGGGGAGGATCACCTCCCTCGACCTGCTGGACACGCTCTTCTTAATGCACCCCAGAACTGCCATTGGCCTTTTTTGGTCCATGAGAGCACACTGCTGGCTCATGGCCAAACCTGTCGTCCACCCAAGACGCCCAGGGTCCCCTCTCTGCAGAGCTCCTCTCCAGCAGCTCATCCCCCCAGCCTGTATTGGGTGCATGCAATTATTCCTCCCTAGGTGTAAGACCCTACACTTGCTTTTGTTGAACCTCATCCGGTTTCTTACTGCCCAGCTCTCCAGCCTGTCCAGGTCTCGCTGAATGGCAGCACAGCCTTCAGGCGTGTCAGCCAATCCTCCCAACTTCATATCATCAGCAAACTTGCTGAGGGTGGCCACTATCCCCTCATCAAGGTCATTGATGAAGATGTTGAACAAGACCGGACCCAGCACAGACCCCTGGGGGACACCACTGGTTACGGGTCTCCAGCCAGATTCTGCACCACGAACGACGACCCTCTGTGCTCTGCCAGTCAGCCAGTTCTCAACCCACCTCACTGTTCACTCGTCTATCCCACACTTCCTCAGCTTTGTTATAAGGATGTCGTGGGAGACAGTATCAAATGCCTTTCTAAAATAAAGGTAGACTACATCTACCGCTCTTCCCCCATCCACCCAGCATGTGACAGCATCATAGAAGGCCACCAAGTTGGTCGAGCACGACCTCCCCTTGGTGAACCCATGCTGACTACTCCTGATAACCTCCTTTTCTCCCAGTTGTCTGGAGATGGTATCCAGCACAAGCTGTTCCATC
>NW_011187347.1:0-657 GCF_000146605.3 Meleagris gallopavo | reverse complement strand
GAGCTCCACTACGAATTTGTCAGTAGTAACAGCTGGCAGGGCACAGTTCTCCGAGCGCCTTGTGGGCCACCACCCCCAGGGTCCCGGGGCTCTTCCTGTTTTTATGGCAGATCTGGCTTCGTATTTATAGGAAACAAAGGACCGTCCTCTACTGGACCGCTCCGTCTGGATCACCCCAGATAGCTCCATCCCAATTGTCAGGGGTGCTGTTAGTTTCCCAGTCCGTACGACACCCGACCTCCCCAGCCCTCTTCCTTCTATCCCCTGAGCCCCGTTAAGTCGCTGGCTGTGCAGCTGTGGGACCCAACAGTGTGATGAAGCAACGCCTCTGGTGCGCTGAATGCTGGGAGCGGCACAGAGAGGCTCCGTGGCTGACGTGGATCTTCCTGCTTGGACTGCTTGCTGAGTTTCCCCGGAGCTGTTGAGCACGCGGGCTTCCCCGCCTGCCCTGATTGCTCACCAGGCCATCCACGTCCTTTGTGTCATCGTGCCTCACGGCTTCAGGTACCGTGCCATAGACTCCTTGGAGTCGGAAGGGACCGTTTATGATGATCTGGTCCCACTCCCCCACGATGAACAGGGACAGCCGCAGCTAGACCAGGCTGCCCAGAGCCTGATCCAGCCTCACCTTGGAAGGGACAGGGCGTCCACCGCATC
>NW_011187346.1:0-787 GCF_000146605.3 Meleagris gallopavo | reverse complement strand
TTTTTGGTACAATTTAACATAAAGTAAGAAAAGCATTTATGCAGATATTGGTTATCAGCACAATGCAGTTGTCAGTTTAAACCTGCAGTGGGAAGAAAGGTACACGGAACCTTCTGGGGGTGATTTGGAGAGAGTTGAGCCTCAAGAGCTTGACATATTCCTGCTGTTTAGGCTTATCTTTTGATTGTAATAAGAATCACTTCATCACCAGCATCCTGCTTATGTAGCTGTAAATGCTTGCTATGCCCTAGGAAAAGCTGTGCCAGTTATTATCAATGCACATCATACCATGCACCAGGTGTTTTGGTAAGAAAAGTATTCACGATAGCTCAGTGGGAATATAATTTCAGAGATTATTTTGTTTGTTCTTATTGTACCTCATATGTGTCCGTGAGGAAGTGCACATACACTTTAATATAAGCAACTAGAAATGAGAAAACTGCTAAGATGCAAAAGATGTCGTGGTATGGCACCTGTGCAAAAACAATTAAGGAGAAATCAAGGTTAGAATACACACTTTTATTTTCCCCAGAAATTTTTAAACTGAGAGATGGTATAAAACTGGGAAAATGTAACCACTGACCTGGCTCAAAGGTTTGGTTTTTATTTCACTTTCTTTCTAATATGACAAAGCTTTTCCTTTGACAGTGGGATGTTTCCACTTCTGAAGGTTGAGGAAAGAGTTAAAACTTTACTGGTATAACACTGATTCCTCTGCTCAAAGTCTGGGGTAATGTATGGGAAGGTCTATAAGCATGGCATTTTTGTATTTTAATCCTCTTCCATT
>NW_011187345.1:0-691 GCF_000146605.3 Meleagris gallopavo | reverse complement strand
GGGGACCGAGCGTTGCAGGGTGTGGAGCAGTGTGGGAGGCCCGCAGGGCAGCAGCCCTCCTGCAGCCTGAAAGCAGAGCCAGAGGGACCATCAGCAGATGCAGGCACAGCCATGATGGAGACGGCTGCTAGTACCTTTTCCTTGCTGATGACATAGGCTTCGATGCAATCAACGGCCTCCTTTTCCTCTTCACACACAAGCAGCCAGTCAGCATCTAACCAAGGAAGAGAGTGAGCAGTGCTGTAGAGGGGTCAAAGGCAGGCGCGAGCAGAGGAAGGAGCTCTGCCCTCTCCAGCCCTGGGCCCACTCCCCTGGCACAGTCTGCTCGTGCCACTGCCTACCCAGACGAGGAGGAGGGGTTTTTGTCTCTGTTTTTGTCTCTGTGAAGAGGGTGATAATTGCGGTTGCACCCATCAACGACCTGTAAAAGAGCGTGGGCAGATCCAGCACTTTCAGTAACAGGGCGGAGCTATTAGTCACACTTGGTAACGCTACTCTGATTGTGCTGGTGCTAGTGGGTCTGGATTGCCATTGCTGCGTCCCGGCGGAAGGCTACTGCCAGGAAACATGTGGAGACCCAGACAAAGGTCCCCTGCACATGTAAGAGGAGGGCTGTAGCCAAGAAGAGCGTGGCGACCCAGACTGAGATCCCAAAGCAGCGTGCTAGCGTTCAGGTTGCTGGCTGCAATGA
>NW_011187344.1:0-587 GCF_000146605.3 Meleagris gallopavo | reverse complement strand
CCACGTGTCTATGGGGACCGCGTCGCCGTGCTGCTTTTCTTACCGGTGCCCACACCGCTGCAGCCGCTGCACTCCCACGATTCAACGTCCTCTGCGATGGCGGAGCAGTGCTGGTGGGTGCCACAGGAACCGCAGGAGCTGCAGAGCAGCATCCTCCAGGGCCTGTGGGAGTGACAGAAGCCAGAGCCGCACGGTCACCGGGGGTCCCAGGGCTGTGGGATGCCAGCCGTGGGGTGGTGCGTGCCACTCCCACTGCGGTGGCTGGCTCTGAGCTACCAGTGCACAGCTTGTGCCGTGCTGAGCTCAGCATCACGGCCAGCCCCCATCCCAGCTGGAAGGAGGGGATGAAGGCGCCAGGTCGCCATGACTTTGGGGTCAGAGCACACTCACCCTGTGTTCTCAGAATAGTTCTGTCCTATCGGGCAAAGGCACGGGCTGGCATCACATGAGCTGTGCCGCTGATACAGCTCATGGAAGGCTCCCTCTTCCACCTCCCAGGCTGCATCCCGGTGGGAGGGAGCCGGGGACAGCTGAGTGCGGCGCGAGGGGAGGACAAGGGCATTATCACCCCAAGCACGTTAGCAGGG
>NW_011187343.1:0-870 GCF_000146605.3 Meleagris gallopavo | reverse complement strand
TCTTTTTCTTTTTTCCAGCAAAACTGCCTTAGAACAGTCGTCTTTTCTCAAGGCTAAACAGAGCCAGTTCACTTAGCCTTTCTTCATAGGGGAGATGCTCCAGGCCCTTCACCATCTTTGTGGCCCTCCGCTGGACTCTTTCCAAGAGATCCCTGTCTTTTGTACTGGGGAGCCCAGAACTGGACACGGTACTCCAAGTGAGGCCTTACCAGGGCTGAGTAGAGGGGGAGGATCAGTTCCCTCGACCTGCTGGATGCTCTTCTTAATGCACCCCAGAATGCCATTGGCCTTTTTGGCCACGAGGGCATACTGCTGGCTCATGGCCAACCTATCGTCCACCAGGACGCCCAGGTCCCTCTCTGCAGAGTTCCTCTCCAACAGCTCACCCCTCAGCCTGCATTGTGCATGCAATTATTCCTCCGTAAGTGTAAGACCCTACACTTGCTTTTGTTGAACCTCATCCAGTTTCTTACTGCCCAGCTCTCCAGCCTGTCCAGGTCTCGCTGAATGGCAGCACAGCCTTCAGGCGTGTCAGCCAATCCTCCCAGCTTCGTATCATCAGCAAACTTGCTGAGGGTGGCCACTATACCCTCATCAAGGTCACTGATGAAGATGTTGAACAAGACCAGACCCAGCACAGACCCCTGGGGGACACCACTGCTTACAGGTCTCCAGCCAGACTCTGCACCACCAATGACGGCCCTCTGCGCTCTGCCAGTCAGCCAGTTCTCAACCCACCTCACTGTCCACTCATCTATCCCACTCTTCCTCAGCTTTGTTATAAGGATGCTGTGGGAGACAGTATCAAATGCCTTTCTAAAATCAAGGTAGACTACATCTACCGCTCTTCCCCCATCCACCCAGCATGTG
>NW_011187342.1:0-532 GCF_000146605.3 Meleagris gallopavo | reverse complement strand
CCTGTCCAGGTCTCGCTGAATGGCAGCACAGCCTTCAGGCGTGTCAGCCAATCCTCCCAGCTTCGTATCATCAGCAAACTTGCTGAGGGTGGCCACTATACCCTCATCAAGGTCACTGATGAAGATGTTGAACAAGACCAGACCCAGCACAGACCCCTGGGGACGACCACCTGCTTACAGGTCTCCAGCCAGACTCTGCACCACCAATGACGGCCCTCTGCGCTCTGCCAGTCAGCCAGTTCTCAACCCACCTCACTGTCCACTCATCTATCCCACTCTTCCTCAGCTTTGTTATAAGGATGCTGTGGGAGACAGTATCAAATGCCTTTCTAAAATCAGGTAGACTACATCTACCGCTCTTCCCCCACTCCACCCACGCATGTGACAGCATCATAGAAGGCCACCAAGTTGGTCGAGCACGACCTCCCCTTGGTGAACCCATGCTGACTACTCCTGATAACCTTCTTTTCTCCCAGTTGTCTGGAGATGGTATCCAGCACAAGCTGTTCCATCACCTTTCCATCTTTTCTGC
>NW_011187341.1:0-463 GCF_000146605.3 Meleagris gallopavo | reverse complement strand
AGATGGCCCGAGAGCTGTGCGGTGCATCTGGCTCAGCTGCAGATTTCATCTGCCCTTCCCTGGTCCTCCTGCAGCCGGACAGATTGCCCACAAGGGCACGGGGTCCGCAGACCTCCCCGGCCAGCTGCAGCAGTCGCTCCTGCCAGCACTCCTTTCCCCCGGCCCATTCCCGTGTGGCAGGCTGGAGCCCTGCGCGGCAGAGGAGGAGAGAGCTGCAGGCAGACGGAAAACGGGGTGTTGGGATTCCTCCAACCCGCCGCCAGATGTCTTCTCTGGCATTTTGGGGGTGGGCAGGGGAGCGTGGGAGCAGCCTGGAGGCTCTGGGCAGGAGGGAAGGAAGCAAAGGTGCAGCTGCAGGCAGCGGGCTCTGAGCTGGAGCAGCGCGGCCAGGCACGGCTGCACAGCTCACAGCCTGGGCACGCGGAGGGAGTTGGTCCAGCTGAGGGCTGCAGGGCTGTCCTTA
>NW_011187340.1:0-844 GCF_000146605.3 Meleagris gallopavo | reverse complement strand
TTCCCAGTCCCTAAGAACAGGAAATGGAAAATTCCTCCCTTGTCACTCCTCTTGCAAAGTGTCCGTAGAAACATCCTGTGGTGCTGTGTGTCTCCAGTGCCCCTGCCTTAGGCAGCAGCTGTAGCAGCAGAATGCTCCTGCCGTGCCGGGGGCTCCTTCCCCCACACGTCTCCCTGCAGCGCCCTGGGCAGCTCCCCGGGCAGCTGAGTGCTGAGCCTGGCAGGCGGCAGAGTCCCTGCCCCGGCACACAGCCCCTGGGCCACAGCAGGGACCTGCTCTGCACGACAGCCCTGGGCACCCGGCTGCAGCCCCGGCTGCACAGCCTGCAGCCGTCCTGGCACACGCAGCCCTCAGGGCTGTGCTCGGATTCTTTGGCATAGATGACCTCAGCTGGAGCAGATCTTTTTCCTTGATAAAGAAGCATGGAATGTCTGCAGCCCGATGTGCAGTGGGTTATCCCAGATTCATCCCTCCAATAAAAGCAGATGCATTGTCTGCAGCAACTTACTGTGTGTATGGCTGTCAGCAATGCTCCTCCAGTGAGTTCTCAGGCTTCTCACACTGTTCACATCCTGTATTTGCTCTTCCTTCTCTCCTCTCCCTTTCACCTGCGGATCGTGCCCCCAGCTCTGCTGCGTGCTGCACAGGAGCTGCTCCTGAGCACAGCTGTCTCTCTGCAGTGCTGCCCACTTCTATAAGCTCCCTGTGTCCCAGGAGCCCTGCCCAGCTCAGCAGCAGAGCATGTGATTTCATTCTCTCCCTGGAGATATCCATGGAACTCCTATGCTGACAGCTCCTGCAAGGCATCAGGATCATCACTGCAGAACATAGCTCTAAGTCAGCT
>NW_011187339.1:0-309 GCF_000146605.3 Meleagris gallopavo | reverse complement strand
TAGTCAACATGCTAATTTCAAGACACCTTTTCATCACGGAAAAAAAAATCCATCTCATTCAAATGTGAGGTTGCCCAATAACTGTAGCATAGCACTTACTGCCAACTCACCAAATCCACCTCTACTTAGCTTTGAAGATCTTTAGTACCATTCTTTGTTCATAAATATATTCATGCAGGGGGCGGATTATCTTTTGTTTCTAATGAAGGGTGAATAGTTCATGTTAAAACCTGCCTTTTGTTCTATTTTGTTTAAGATCCATAATTCAAACAATTTCATCAAGAAGTAAACTTCCAGATGTTCCCTGAC
>NW_011187338.1:0-487 GCF_000146605.3 Meleagris gallopavo | reverse complement strand
GGTTGGAGAAGACGGAGGCGCAAAAGTCGAGTCCCTCCGCCTTCTCCTTGTCTGCTCCCAGCCACAGAGGTGCTGGTAGGCAGCACCGTGCGCAGAGCACAGCTGCCTTGCGCAGAGAACGCAGCACAGCAGTGCGCTTCTGTGCTGGAGGCACTGCCTTGCACGCGCGGGACAGCGCCTTCGTCACTGTATTGCGTTCAGCAGGCGGTGGCAGGGAACCGCAGCGCTCTGGCGGTGTAACAGCTGCAGCCAGGAAGCTGTGGCTCTTGACGAGAGCAGCGAGAAAGAGAAAGCTTCATCTCCTGGAACGCCCTGACTTTGCTGACTGGCTGCTGGTTGCCCAAACTGGTGAGGACAACGTACCCCCACCAACGTTTACCCGTTGCTTGCTGCAACGTAGAGCTCCCAGAGGAGCTCGTTACTGTGCTGTGGGGTACTCTGCAGTCTGCCTGTTTTCTTTTCCTGAGCTCTTGGCTCTGGCCTTTCC
>NW_011187337.1:0-1084 GCF_000146605.3 Meleagris gallopavo | reverse complement strand
CAGTGCGCTTCTGTGCTGGAGGCACTGCCTTGCACGCGCGGGACAGCGCCTTCGTCACTGATTGCGTTCAGCAGGCGGTGGCAGGGAACCGCAGCGCTCTGGCGGTGTAACAGCTGCAGCCAGGAAGCTGTGGCTCTTGACGAGAGCAGCGAGAAAGAGAAAGCTTCATCTCCTGGAACGCCCTGACTTTGCTGACTGGCTGCTGGTTGCCCAAACTGGTGAGGACAACGTACCCCCACCAACGTTTACCCGTTGCTTGCTGCAACGTAGAGCTCCCAGAGGAGCTCGTTACTGTGCTGTGGGGTACTCTGCAGTCTGCCTGTTTTCTTTTTCCTGAGCTCTTGGCTCTGGCCTTTCCCTGCAGGCTTGCCCTTGCCTTGGCTTTCCTTTGGGCGTTCCCTGCGGCGTTTTCTTTGCCCTTGCCCTTTCCTTGGCAGTACTCTATGGCATCTTCGTTATCTTTGCCTGCCCTGGGTGTTCTGCTTGCCTTTGCCTCGCTGGGATGGGCTGGGAGGCGGCATTAATTTTCTTCTTGATCTGAACCCCAAGCATCCTGGGAGCTCAAATGATAAGTATATCAATGTAGCTCTAAACCTAATGCTTTTGGCACTGGGTAAAGAGCCTAGGGGTCGTACCGACAGGTGCACTTGCTGAGTGTCCCCGGAGCTGCTGAGCAGCCATCCTTCCCCAGCTGTACCGACTGTGCCCCGATCACCAAACTCCTTTGTGTCATCATGTCTCACAGCCCCTGGCATCTTGCTATGCACTACTCGTAAGAGCAATGTGCCCAGGGTGCAGCCCCCGCATGTGTGGGGCAGCGCCTTCGTTACTGGATTGTGTTTAACAGGTGGCAACGGAAGAGGGTCTGCTGTTTCTCCAAACAACATTGTTAGCTATCCTGCCTCTGGAATGCAGGGCAGCGTGCTGGACGGTGAAGCCACCAATTAACAGAGAAGCAGCAGCAGATTGGTGGATGGAATTCTGGAGTTGTAGCTGATAGGACGACTGGCTGCAGTGAGTCAAGCATCCTTCCGCTTGATCCAGGTCCAAGAGTGCGCAGCCAGAAATCTGTCGTGTGGCCTTC
>NW_011187336.1:0-757 GCF_000146605.3 Meleagris gallopavo | reverse complement strand
TTTTTTTTTTTTTCTTTCTTTTTGTCAGTATCTGCTTCATTGTTTCTAAATGTTAAAATAGCAAAATGCAAGAGCCCGGCAGATTTAATGATGACGAAATTAAAGCCCGTTGGCAGAAAGCGCAGGGCCGTATTAATGTTCGCTCAGCCTTTGTCTTGATTATACTTCAATGTATTTTTATCCACGAGCCTTTCTTCAACTGCGGGTTTCATTTTTGGCTTCTTATTCTTTTTTATGCCATCAAACGGGTAGTTTTAGGCCCTAGCAGGTCTGCACAGGCAGTCACAGCACAAAGTTGCTGTTTTGAGATCAGTGTGGACCACTACGGTGTTTCCACAAAGGTGAACCAAAACTGCTGTTCTCCACCTAGATTTACAGACGGAAGAAGTGAATTCCCCTGCACAGAAAGAATCACAGCTGCGTCACAGCTGCCATTGGCAAGATGGCCCGAGAGCTGTGCGGGTGCATCTGGCTCAGCTGCAGCTTTTCATCTGCCCTTCCCCGGTCCTCCTGCAGCCGGACAGATTGCCCACAAGGGCTCGGGGTCCTCAGACCCTCCCCGGCCAGCTGCAGCAGTCGCTCCTGCCAGCACTCCCTTTCCCCCCGGCCATTCCCGTGTGGCAGGCTGGAGCCCTGCGCGGCAGAGGAGGAGAGAGCTGCAGGCAGACGGAAAACGGGGTGCTGGGATTCCTCCAGCCCGCCGCCAGATGTCTTCTCTGGCGTTTTGGGGGTGGGCAGGGGAGCGTGGGAGCAGCCT
>NW_011187335.1:0-504 GCF_000146605.3 Meleagris gallopavo | reverse complement strand
GCTGCGTCACAGCTGCCATTGGCAAGATGGCCCGAGAGCTGTGCGGGTGCATCTGGCTCAGCCGCAGCTTTTCATCTGCCCTTCCCCGGTCCTCCTGCAGCCGGACAGATTGCCCACAAGGGCTCGGGGTCCTCAGACCCTCCCCGGCCAGCTGCAGCAGTCGCTCCTGCCAGCACTCCCTTTCCCCCGGCCATTCCCGTGTGGCAGGCTGGAGCCCTGCGCGGCAGAGGAGGAGAGAGCTGCAGGCAGACGGAAAACGGGGTGCTGGGATTCCTCCAGCCCGCCGCCAGATGTCTTCTCTGGCGTTTTGGGGGTGGGCAGGGGAGCGTGGGAGCAGCCTGGAGGCTCTGGGCAGGAGGGAAGGAAGCAAAGGTGCAGCTGCAGGCAGCGGGCTCCGAGCTGGAGCAGCGCGGCCAGGCACAGCTGCACAGCTCACAGCCTGGGCACGCGGAGGGAGTTGGTCCGGCTGAGGGCTGCAGGGCTGTCCTTACCAAGCGCTCCCCC
>NW_011187334.1:0-509 GCF_000146605.3 Meleagris gallopavo | reverse complement strand
TGGAGCCCTGCGCGGCAGAGGAGGAGAGAGCTGCAGGCAGACGGAAACGGGTGCTGGGATTCCTCCAGCCCGCCGCCAGATGTCTTCTCTGGCATTTTGGGGGTGGGCAGGGGAGCGTGGGAGCAGCCTGGAGGCTCTGGGCAGGAGGGAAGGAAGCAAAGGTGCAGCTGCAGGCAGCGGGCTCCGAGCTGGAGCAGCGCGGCCAGGCACGGCTGCACAGCTCACAGCCTGGGCACGCGGAGGGAGTTGGTCCGGCTGAGGGCTGCAGGGCTGTCCTTACCAAGCGCTCCCCCGTCCCGCAGGTCTGCAGCGACTGCACCAGTTGCTCGAGCTCTTCCCGCTGCGGGAGCTCGGAAGTGACAACAAGCCTGTCCCGCCCCAAGCAGGTGATGACAGCATGCACACACACCCAGTGCAGATCTGGCACTCTGCAGTCCTCCCAGAGCTTGTTGCTGCTTTTTAGGCTGCTCTGCAGCTATGCTGTCCTTCCCCCTTCGTTCCCCTATGTC
>NW_011187333.1:0-366 GCF_000146605.3 Meleagris gallopavo | reverse complement strand
TATATAAGAGAAAGCTATATGTATACAAAAAGCTCTATAAAGAAGAAATTTGAACTGAGATCAATAAAAAATTCTTAATGCGGAGATTGGCCTCAACGAAAGGCTTTTTTTCTTTCATTCTCTCCAAAACAAGTTTCCTTTGAGCCACCATTCAGTTGAAGTATACACTATGTACTCTTATCTATTCAGTTAACTCTGAGAAACCTGAGTATCTACAACATCATTAGATACATTATTCTATTTCACATATACCTCATAGTGAAGTGGTGAATAAAATACTTAAGTAAAATGAAGCATGAAAAGCCAAACTTAAGGTGAACAACCTGCAGCGTGAAAATGTTAAGGCTTTTTCTTAAGAATACATAT
>NW_011187332.1:0-435 GCF_000146605.3 Meleagris gallopavo | reverse complement strand
GAGCCCCGGGCAACCTCTCTTGCATGGGTGGACCTTCAGCCACATCCAAATCCCCCTCTTCCTCCAGCTTCAGAGCCTCGTACTTGCTACGTAAGGGCGCCAGGGAAGGTTGGACAGGCAGAAGGTTGGACAGTTCGCTTGCTGCCCCGAACAGGCACTTGTTTTCATCCCTCACTGTGTCTGAGGTCACTCCCTCAGGCCTTCTCCACAGCCCATTTCTGCCTGGTTCTGTGACTAATAGAGTAGGGGACCCACCACCCCAGAACACAAGAAAGGAGGAAAAAAAGAAGGGGGGCAGTAACCACTCTGATCATTGGAATAATCGGAGGATGTGTTTTCCCACACAAATAGGAAATGACATCAATACTTAGATGCATTCATTTGAAATCTAGTGAGGAGGACAAGCCATCTGTTGCTGTTCTAAGAATGCTGACG
>NW_011187331.1:0-517 GCF_000146605.3 Meleagris gallopavo | reverse complement strand
CCAAATTCTTGAGATGTACACTGAGCAATGCCAGTGCCTTCAGCTGACAAATTTTGAGCTGTACAGTGTAATCCAGGCCCTGTTTAATTGTCAACATATTGTTAGAAAACATATTGAGTAGGAAAATACACATAATTAAGATAAATGCTTGCAAAAACTAGCTGAAGGACATGAAGCATGCAGAGAACAGAAGCTGTAGGTAAGGAGATGAGTGGTATGAGATGTGTAAACCAGTATAAAAAAATAAAGGAGATAAAATTGTTCATCAGTTTAAGGAAAAGAAAAGATTCTGATAGTGCAGACTTCTAAGTAGATCTTTGGAAGCCCCATTTTTAAAACACTTAAAATTATACTGGACAAACACTAAATGTACTCGTTAAATTCCTTACCATTAGAGAGCTTGCCTAAGTATACTTCTGTGGTATGGTTTTCTGTTATGACTTTCTGAAGATTTTATTCAGGCTTTCGTTTGCCTCCATGATAATAATAGCCTTGGAAACTTGAAGCTGATATTTGA
>NW_011187330.1:0-770 GCF_000146605.3 Meleagris gallopavo | reverse complement strand
GGACAGATCCCATTCCTTCAATACCATAGCAATCATCCAATCCATTCAGAAGACATGGAGTAGGAAATCAAACAGATGAAGGAGTTAATGTGCACTGCTGACAGGTGTGAGCTGCTCTCCTTACCTGCAGCGCACGCAGGGAGCTGGGGCTCCAAGGAGGAGCTCTGCTACATTTATAACCAGGAGCACCTGAGCACCTCCTCTGAAGCTATTCCTGACAAATTAAGGGGCAAATTCACTTAGAAACCATCAGTTTCTTCGTGATTTTATTTAACTCCGCAACACGCCCTGACACACAGGAAAGATGAATAAAACAACGCGGGCACCAAACCTGCACAGTCTGCAGGAGCAGCACAGTGCCAGCCTCTGAGCATCCTTCAGAGCATCCCTTGGAGCATCTCTCCACTGCAGAGTCTGGAAACAACGTTGGTGGTTTCTCTCCGACCTGTGTGCGCTCCACAGCGATGTCAGATTTGCATTTATGTTCTTTTTAGGATGAGTTTTCTCATATGTCAGCCTCAACCCCGGCAAAGCATTGCAAATCACGCTGAGATTTGTTCAGTGCACCCTGTAGAAGTCACACGTGTGAAAAGCAGAGTAATCTGGAAAGGGCTATTACTGCAAATCCAGCCTTTTGTATGACGAATAATAACATACCTGGACACATCTGTTGCTGCACAAATAAACTACTTCTAAAAGAAGTTGAGATAAAATAAAACGACTTCTTAACTTTCCAACTTTATCTGTAATCATGGGAAACAATCTATTTC
>NW_011187329.1:0-416 GCF_000146605.3 Meleagris gallopavo | reverse complement strand
CATCTGGAGTACTGTGTCCAGTTCTGGGCTCCCCAGTACAAGAAAGACAGGGATCTCTTGGAAAGAGTCCAGCGGAGGGCCACAAAGATGGTGAAGGGCCTGGAGCATCTCCCCTATGAAGAAAGGCTAAGTGAACTGGGTCTATTTAGCCTTGAGAAAAGATGACTGAGAGGAGACCTGATCCAGTTTTATAAATATCTAAGGTGTAGCGGCCATAGCGGTGAGGCCAGTCTCTTTTCAGTGGTACGTGGAGACAGGATGAGGGGAAACGGACATAAGCTGCAGCATAGGAAGTTTCGCACGAATGTGCGTAAGAACTTCTTCACGGTAAGGGTGACGGAGCACTGGAACAGGCTGCCCAGGGGGGTTGTGGAGTCTCCTTCTCTGGAGATATTCAAGTCTCGCCTGGACGCCTA
>NW_011187328.1:0-627 GCF_000146605.3 Meleagris gallopavo | reverse complement strand
CTGTAATCCCACTTCCTGCTGGATGAAAGAAGAAATCCAGAAATAGCACACACTGCCCAAAATAAAACAGAGATGACTCTTCCAGCCCCAACCTCTTCCTTCCCTTCACCACCTCACCCGGGCTGAGGTCTCCTGGCACGGCCTCAGGGCTACGCACATCTGGGATCCAGGGGTCATCCCCTCCCTCCAGCAGGGAGATCACCACGGGTTTGGGGGCTGGAAGTGGACCTTCAGTGATAGAAACAGTGGAGATGAGAGCATTGCCATCCTTCTGGCACAGTCCTACAACTCCACTCTGTGTTTTCCTCCACATGGTGAAACCACAATTAGGGCCTAAATAACACTGGCCCATCACATACTAACTTCCTTTAGAGCCCATGACTTTGACATCACCAAAAATTATTTTCTTCAGAAAATATTTTCTTTAAAATTGCCTTTGGAAGGATTTGATTGTATTCATCCCAGTGTATTCATCATTGTATTCATCAATGCCAAAGGCAACAGAAAGCTTCATTGGAACTGAACAGAAAATCATACATTCTAAAGGAGTAATCAGGGAATAGACTGTTATGCTGGAGCTGGTGGCACCCTGCAACGCAGCAGCACAAGGGCTGTTTGCAGGGAGCT
>NW_011187327.1:0-670 GCF_000146605.3 Meleagris gallopavo | reverse complement strand
TATCCTTAGGCTAATGATCTACTCAAGATCAAGATTAGACAAGCCAAAATCACACATAACTTTTTCTTTTTTTTAATACTACAGGTTGTGTTTATATATGCACTGCTACTTATCTCAGCCTAAGCTTTATAGAAGGTGACCTGTACTCAAAGTTACAAAAAATTTTACTTCAGGCATTTTGTGGTGGTGTTCCACTGTCTCTGGTCATTCATCGATTCAGTCTGTACCAATTCTCAAGTTATTAAAGTCTCAGAATGATGCAATGCTACCAGCTACATTAGGAGCACTCTAATTCACAGAAGTACAAAACAACATATAGGAATTGATGTTAACAACTGCATCACTGCTAAGACTAAAGATTCACTGCTAAGACTAAAGATACACATCTACTGTAATGTTAAGATTACAAGTCAGAAGAAGCTTAGAAAATAACTGACTACTTACTTTATTAGAGCTCCCAGCTTTAATTCCAACAGGTATTTTGCTCTAAAAAACAAACAAATCTTTTTTACACTGCTCACAGACATTATTATGCTCGATTAAATTATAGCAATTAAGCACCATTCTACACAGAATGATTAGCTAGCATCTGTGCTTTCCCAACATGTTATATTTAAAAGTGTTACATCTTAGACCTGATCATTTAGAGTTATTTGTAGTATTGGTACAA
>NW_011187326.1:0-888 GCF_000146605.3 Meleagris gallopavo | reverse complement strand
ATCTCAGCAGCAATCACCCCATTCATGCTTTGCTCACAGAAAGCTGCATGTCACTGCACATGCCCGGTACATTCTCCCTCTGCTTTCAGCCATACTTGGAACTCGTCACTAAACATAGAGCAGGGAACCCCAGTAATGCTGCTTCTGCAACTTCCTTCTACCAGCAAGGCTGACAGCAACCAGCAGTTTTATCTGATGCTGCCATCTCTCCAGCACCAGCACACAGTGAGGTGCGTGCAGGAGAAGCCCGAAGGCAGACACCGTCCTTTTTGCCTCAGGATTTGGAGCAAGGCCTTTGCTGGAGCATGACTCATCACTCAGTATTTCTTCCCTGCCAAATGCCTGCAAACCGTTCTCATTTTGACAAGGACAGGCAGTACACGAGGGGAGGTTTCCCCATTTCTTAAAGCCTTGGCTGCACACACACACACACACACACACACACACACACAGAACTGAGACGAGCAAGGACACAAAGCAGAGCAGCAGGTCACACTGGCTGATGGCACCAGCAGCTGTGTCGCCTGGAGAGCTGGTCCAAAACACTCGGTTTCTGCTGTACTAACAGCACCAGAGCACAAGATGCCTGTGCTTGCTCACCCAGCCAGCTCTGACCTACCACTACAACTATGCAAATCATTGGCCTTCCTCCCAGCTTGGCAATGAACTGAAAAACCCATTAAAACAGTTTCAATTTCTAGTAAAAAATTCCCTTTGAAAAGCACTGCTATAGTTACAGTGATCAATGGGTATAAACAAACATCTGAGCGAAAGAATTGCAAAATGCAAGCTGGCAAGCAAAACAGATTTGCATTTTTCAAAATGTTAGTTGTCTAACAATTATTCTAAGGATCACAGAATGGCCTGGCGTGGAAGGGACCTCAAAGA
>NW_011187325.1:0-566 GCF_000146605.3 Meleagris gallopavo | reverse complement strand
AAATAAGTGCCATAAAATTGGTTTTTATCCAAAGCAGACTCCAGTCTTTTGATTCGGCAGTTAAAATTGAAGGGGAGATTCTTTGCCTCATCCTCAGTGTAAATAAAAGGGCAGCAGCAGTTCCTCAGCTGTGAGCAGCTGCCATTCCCTTGGATGTTCTCTCATTATCAAGACCTATCAGCCTTTCTTTCCAATAGCTGGGCTCCCACCCCCCAGTTTTCCCTCTTTTTTCTCCTTCCAATCTTGTCCAAGTTTGCTGTGTCTGTAAGCAGCTAAGCCAGTAACATGAGGTAGATGTGCCTGCAACCAGTCTGAGGTTAATGTTTGTAGTAGTGAAACTTTTCTAGCTTTGTTTTCTTGTTCTCCCAGTGCATTCTGTGTTAGAATTAGATACCAGTGCTTGCTATGGAGGTACTTGGCTCTATGTACACCTCTCCATGTTCTCACTGCCTGTCTTAGTAGGGTAACCCTCACTAGATGCCCATCAATAGACTGGCTGCTCATACAGCAGGCTGCCTCTAGACAAATCCTTTGTAAGCTTGTTAGCAGAATGCCTAAAGGCTGGG
>NW_011187324.1:0-811 GCF_000146605.3 Meleagris gallopavo | reverse complement strand
TTTCACTGATGTATCTGAGATGCAAAAATGAAACTTACTAGGCACTACCAAAATGGAGAGTAAAAAAAAGTCTTTTCCTATGTAACACAACTATGCATTCAGCTCCGTGTTCAAATGCTGTGATATATTTCTTCATGTTGTGTTCTTAACAAAAAAAAGAAAAAATAGTAGGGATATAGAATAACTAAGAAAATTATTACTCTGACTTAAAAAAAAAAACTTACTGTCCAAATAATACCTACTAAAACATGTCCTTCAAAAAATTAAAGGAAAAAAAAAAAGTTAGAATCTGATTACCATTAGCAGTTCCTCTGAATCACAGTAATATTTAATAACAGCTGCTTTTCAGTGCAGGGCTTGGCTGTGTGACTTTATTTTGCAGTGAGCCACCGAGCCCTGTCCATGCAGGACTGAGACCAGTAACAAGTTTTAATCCTGAAAGTTTTTCTTACCATGTTGTCCACAATCTCTACCTTTTTAAGAAGAGCAAGACCTAGCACTAGTAAACAGGAACGTAACTGTTTAATCACATATGCTTGTACAACTGCATATCCATACCTGGTGGGATACGTTGTCGTGCCTTGAGGCACTGACATGAACACCTGCCATGGCCCACAGCAGGGCCTGTCTATTACTCCAAACCACGGTTTTTGCAGTCAGTCAAGGCACTTGGGGGTTTCATGGTCTTGTCTCTGTTTTACAGGCCTGTTCTGCTTGAACATCTCCGAGAAACAAGAGCAGACAAGAAAAGGCTTCGCAAAGCTTTAAGAGAGTTTGAAGAACAATTCTATAAGCAGACAGGAAGGTAAAT
>NW_011187323.1:0-481 GCF_000146605.3 Meleagris gallopavo | reverse complement strand
AATTAGTAGTCAATTAACTAAAAAAGATTGCTTAGGCCAACCTCAGCTGCATCTCAACCAACATAGACTTAACAGAGAGCATGAGTCAGCTCTCAACTTTCATGTAGGCATGTTTGTATTGGGTGGCCCTTATTCAACAGAAGGCACATTTAGATCAACAACATGCTGAAGGTATGTGTACTAGTCCTCAAGACAGGTTGGTGGTGGTGCTCAGGCTCTGGAGAATGCAGAGAAATGGGAGCAGCAGAATGTCTTGAACAATCTGCTGCTAGCAAACTGCCACTGTCTTTTCTCCAAAAGGGTTTGTAGCCAGTGAAAGGCACACAAATGACCCTGCTCCACTTCAGTTCACCAGTCTCCTTGCCTAGTTTGGGAGAAGCAATGGTACCAGGTACAGCACTTCAATGCATCTAAGCTATTGTAGAACAAAGGGGCACTGCAGCTTCCTTCTTTCTCTCATTTATACACCAAACCTGAGTGC
>NW_011187322.1:0-622 GCF_000146605.3 Meleagris gallopavo | reverse complement strand
ATCCACTGTTTCACAGCTGCTGTGAGAGCATCATAGCTATAAAAATGTTGCCCATGAAGTCCATCTTTCACCCAGATCTTCACTGCACTGGTGCAGCCTCACCTTGTGTACTGCGTGCAGTTTTGGACATCACACTACATAAAGGAAATAAACTAATAGTATGCAAAGTAGGGCTACAAAGATGATGAAGATTCTAGAGGGGAAAACATATGAGTGGTTGAAGTCTCTTGGTTTGTTCAGCCTAGAGAAGAAAAGTCTGAGTGGAGACTTCATGGTTTGCCTACAGTTTCCTCAGAAGGGGATGCAGAGGGGCAGATGCTGATCTCTCTGTGGTGACAGCAATAGAACCTGAGGGAATGGCATGGAACTGTAACAGGGTAGGTTCAGGTTCAACATCAGTAAAAGGTTCTTCACCAATAGAGCCTGGAACAGGCTTCCCAGGGCAGTGATAATGACACGAAGCTTGCTGGAGATCAAGAAGTATCTGGACAACACTCTCAGACATATGGTCTCATTTTTGGATGGCTTTGTGTGAAGTCTGGAGTTGCAATTGATGATGCTTATGGCTCCCTTCCAGCTTGGGATATTCTATGATTCTACGTTCAGCCTGAATATACGGAAA
>NW_011187321.1:0-461 GCF_000146605.3 Meleagris gallopavo | reverse complement strand
GTAGTAGAAATACTAAGCCACAGTTTGAAACAGCGATTGAGCACCTGCTAGGAAGGCAGGGCCAGCCCAGCCCAGCCCAGCCCAGCCCAGCCCAGGGGAGCTCAGGTGAAAGCAATGCGCCTAAGTGACCAGAAGCTGGGAGCCAGGATCCATCCCTTACCAGACCTTATTTAAGGGTTGGCAGTGGAGGCAAGGTTATTTTGTTAGGGATCCCTGTATACCTGAATTCTTCTAAAGGTAAGCATTTTTTTTCCCTTATTTTTATGTCCTTTACTGTTGCCTTTGGGTAAATCTTCATTTGCTGCAGACCAGGATCTTGCTACTGTGCTTTCCACTGTGTCTTACTCTCAAAATTTTACAGCAATGATAAATGCTGCTCAATGCATGTTATTTGTGGACTGGAGATTGTTTTCTGACCAACTACCAAGTTTAGGCTTTTATGTATTTATTTCATTATTACT
>NW_011187320.1:0-558 GCF_000146605.3 Meleagris gallopavo | reverse complement strand
CTTTCCTTTTAACTTAGCAGATACAAACACTGAAAATTTGGAAAGATGAGAATTGTAGCTAATTTAAATTACATTATTCTAATATCCTGTATTAGTAATGTTTGATAGCCATCATTTTTCTGTGCAGGAAAAAAAAAATCCACCAACAGGACCTAACTGTCTTAACACTCTATCTTAGTTATATTTAGAAAATTTGTAATCCATGCCTCTCTTTAAATATGATTCTGATTTTAGTGCTTAATGCATTTCTTAGGAAATGAACACAACTTCCTATAGTTAAGTAAGATATTCTGTAAGATAGCTTTTAATTCAATTAAGCCCTGTTTAATAGTAGAAGAGCAGTAAAACTTAAACACTGAATAGAAGCTGTTGAGAATTACTCTCTCCAATCTATTACTCTTTGCAGTTACATATGTACTTGGAGAACTGTGTTTGCTTACATATAAAACTCTCATATCTCTCCCTAGCAGCCAATTAGAAATTAGTACTGTGACAAAAATCTCCTTTCTCAGTTACAGTGTTCAATAAGGAGTATTATTAATAACCTGCTTTGTGCAG
>NW_011187319.1:0-599 GCF_000146605.3 Meleagris gallopavo | reverse complement strand
CTGTGCAGAACTGCATTCCAGAAGAAAAGCTAAAGACAAAAATGGGTATTTCTTGTTTGTCTCTGTAGTAGAATGAAAACATGGGGCATTTCTACAGAGATGTAAACTGATACGTTTATCTGAAAGAAGCAAAAGCAATCTCTGCCTATGAATTGAATTTTTGACAAACCATGAAGTCAGTAAATACACCATCTATGACTTTTTGCCATCTTTTAGTGTTGTCCTAAGGGCCATGGATGTTACAATGCAGTGCTAGGATATAGTGTTGCTTATAGACTGTAAATGAGCAACGCATAAATAAAGGCTTTTTAGTTGATAATGGATTCTGTGAAATGCAAGTCATGTTTTTAATGGCTTAGCTGCTAAGGATTATAGTCTTAATATTTGTGCAAATCCATGTAAGTCACAGAAATAGGAGGTTTCACAGCAACGAGAACAAAATGGTTAATGAAGGCTTTGCTCAGGGTGTACCATGTATGGCTCTCTCTCACCATGTGGGACCTGGAGAAGGCAGAAAACAGCTGCAATTCTGTGTAGACATTGGTGCCACATGATCCGTAGCAGGGACTGTGAAGGAAGGAGGAGAAAAGAGAAATCTA
>NW_011187318.1:0-616 GCF_000146605.3 Meleagris gallopavo | reverse complement strand
ATCACAGAGCTGTCGGGGTTGGAAGGGAGGTCATTGAGTCCAACCCCTGCAGAGCAGCTCCCTACAGCAGGCTGCCCAGCTCGGCGTGCAGGAAGGTCTCAATGTCTGCAGAGAAGGAGAACCCACGGCCTCCCTGGGCAGTTCAGTGCTCATCACCCTCGCTGCGAAGGAGCCCCTTCCCATGTTGGTGCAGACCTTCCCACGCTCCACTTTGCGGCCGTTTCCTTGTCCTGTCCCCGCAGACCGCTGAGAAGAGGCTGGCCGTGTCCCTCTGACTCCCAGGTTTCTGAGGAGGTTTCTGGACACTGATGGCATCGCCTCCCAGTCTTCCTTTCCCAGGGCTGAACAGCCCCAGGTCGCTCAGCCTTTCCTCGCAGGGCGCTGCTCCAGGCCCCGCATCCCCTCTGTGCCCCCCGCTGCTCTCTCTCCAGGAGATCCCCGTCTTTTTGAGCTGAGGATCCACTATCAGTCCAGATCAGAATCGGAGCCCAGCGCTCCAAATGTGGCCTCACCAGGGCAGAGTCACCTCCCTTGCCCTGCTGGCCCCGCTCCTCTTAATGCTGTCAATGCAGCCCAGGTCCCGTTGGCTGCCCACGGCCAACCTGTCCGCCCACCA
>NW_011187317.1:0-790 GCF_000146605.3 Meleagris gallopavo | reverse complement strand
AGTTTGTTTACAAGCATTGTTCTCATTACATATTCTAAATAGTAATGGGTGCATTTAATTTAATTACATTTAATTGAATTGCATTACATTTAATTACAGTTAATTAGAATACTAGTTCAATATGTGTCCCTACATAGTTATAATGTGATGCTCAAGACCAGAACCATGAAAGAAACAAAATGCACCAATTCTAACCTAGTCTGATTTTAGAGAAGTATTTTGGAACTTGGTTTCTAAAAGCTCATTGTGAATGTTGGATATTTAAAATCTATAGAAGCTTAAGTGTTTGTTGCAAGTATCTTTAACCAACAACAGCAACAAAAAGTCTACTTTTGTTAATGCTTGGAACTATTACTATTTTAGCAGTTCTCTACTTTTCTTGGCAGCTTTTCTATGGCCTGGTTACAACCTCCAAAGTAAATGACATCCTGCTCAAAGAGCTGTTGTTATTGATCATATATACATATTTTATGAAATTAAAATAAAGATAGGATTGTTGGTAACTGTTTCCTATCACATAATCTGTAAGCATTTGCAACATTTGAACAATATTTAGACATTAGAAATAAGATACTTTAACCGTATTACCTACATCAAGCATGGAAACTGTGAAAGTAACAGGAGAACCCAAATAACAAAGACACAATTCATAAGAATTAAATAAAAATAAGAAAGCAACGAAGATCAACTGAAGAACAAAAGAAACTGAAATAGTGGGGATTTATGGTCTTATAACAAGGGAACTGACAATCAGAGTACTTATATATTCCAGAGAATAGTGAAAAAACCT
>NW_011187316.1:0-522 GCF_000146605.3 Meleagris gallopavo | reverse complement strand
TCTGGAGTACTGTGTCCAGTTCTGGGCACCCCAGTACAAAAAAAGACAGGGGATCTCTTGGAAAGAGTCCAGCGGAGGGCCACAAAGATGGTGAAGGGCCTGGAGCATCTCCCCTATGAAGAAAGGCTAAGTGAACTGGGTCTGTTTAGCCTTGAGAAAAGACGACTGAGAGGGGACCTGATCCAGGTTTATAAATATCTGAGGTGTGGCGGCCATAGTGGTGAGGCCAGTCTCTTTTCAGTGGTACGTGGAGACAGGACGAGGGGAAACGGACATCAGCTGCAGCATAGGAAGTTTCGCACGAATGTGCGTAAGAACTTCTTTGTGGTGAGGGTGATGGAGCACTGGAACAGGCTGCCCAGGGAGGTTGTGGAGTCTCCTTCTCTGGAGATATTCAAGACCTGCCTGGACACCTTCTTGTGCGACCTGGTGTAGGGAACCTGCTTTGGCAGGGGGGTTGGTCTCGATGATCTCTAGAGGTCCCTTCCAACCCCTACAACTTCTGTGATTCTGTGATTCTGT
>NW_011187315.1:0-1546 GCF_000146605.3 Meleagris gallopavo | reverse complement strand
TAGGGATAGCCTTAGTGGAGACTCTGATACAGGCACTCAGAAAAGCTTTCCTCATCTAGTGGACAGCTGGGGAGTGCTCTTAGGAAGCTCTAGGCATAGTGTGTTTGGATGTATGGATATACCTAACACAGAAAGAGCATTGTGCTCAGAATGAATGTCAGTTGTGTTCCCTTTTCAATAACCATGCTCCTCTGCATTCAGTTAGTTACTCAAATACCTACCAGACGACACAGAGTGTGATGAGTGTGAGCATAGGGGAAATAAAAAGAGACTGGATACAACAAGAAAGGGATCAAGGAAAGGGCATGCAAAAGTATGACAAGAAAGTGTCTACCATGGCTTTCATTCACTGGGATAGATTATCTTTGTCCCAATGCTTTGTTTGATATAGAAAATGTCATGAGCGCCTAGGCAGTATTTGAGCGCCTGGGCAGTACTAAGGTCCACAAGTCCATGGGACCTGATGGGGTGCATCCACGTGTGCTGAGGGAGCTGGCGGAGGTCATTGCCGAACCGCTCTCCATCATTTTTGAGAGGTCTTGGACAACAGGGGAGGTCCCTGAAGACTGGAGGATAGCCAATGTCACTCCGGTCTTCAAAAAGGGCAAGAAGGAAGATCCGGGTAATTATAGGCCTGTCAGCCTCACCTCCGTCCCTGGAAAGGTGATGGAACAGCTTGTGCTGGATACCATCTCCAGACAACTGGGAAGAAAAGGAGGTTATCAGGAGTAGTCAGCATGGGTTCACCGAAGGGGAGGTCGTGCTCGACCAACCTGGTGGCCTTCTATGATGCTGTCACATGCTGGGTGGATGGGGGAAGAGCGGTAGATGTAGTCTACCTTGATTTTAGAAAGGCATTTGATACTGTCTCCCATGACATCCTTATAACAAAGCTGAGGAAGTGTGGGATAGAGGAGTGTACAGTGAGGTGGGTTGAGAACTGGCTGATTGGCAGAGCGCAGAGGGTCGTCGTTGGTGGTGCAGAGTCTGGCTGGAGACCTGTAACCAGTGGTGTCCCCCAGGGGTCTGTGCTGGTCTGGTCTTGTTCAACATCTTCATCAATGACCTTGATGAGGGGACAGTGGCCACCCTCAGCAAGTTTGCTGATGATACGAAGTTGGGAGGATTGGCTGACACGCCTGAAGGCTGTGCTGCCATTCAGCGAGACCTGGACCGGCAGTAAGAGCTGGGCAGTAAGAAACCAGATGAGGTTCAACAAAAGCAAGTGTAAGGTCTTACACCTAGGGAGGAATAATTGCATGCACCAGTACAGGCTGGGGGATGAGCTGCTGGAGAGGAGCTTTGCAGAGAGGGACCTGGGCGTCCTGGTGGACGACAGGTTGGCCATGAGCCAGCAGTGTGCCCTCGTGGCCAAAAAGGCCAATGGCATTCTGGGGTGCATTAAGAAGAGCGTGGCCAGCAGGTCGAGGGAGGTGATCCTCCCCCTCTACTCTGCCCTGGTAAGGCCTCATCTGGAGTACTGTGTCCAGTTCTGGGCTCCCCAGTACAAAAAAGACAGGGATCTCTTGGAAAGAGTCCAGCGGAG
>NW_011187314.1:0-488 GCF_000146605.3 Meleagris gallopavo | reverse complement strand
ACCCACCTCACTGTCCACTCGTCTATCCCACACTTCCTCAGCTTTGTTATAAGGATGTCGTGGGAAACAGTATCAAATGCCTTTCTAAAATCAAGGTAGACTACATCTACTGCTCTTCCCCCATCCACCCAGCATGTGACAGCATCATAGAAGGCCACCAGGTTGGTCGAGCACGACCTCCCCTTGGTGAACCCATGCTGACTACTCCTGATAACCTCCTTTTCTCCCAGTTGTCTGGAGATGGTATCCAGCACAAGCTGTTCCATCACCTTTCCAGGGACAGAGGTGAGGCTGACAGGCCTATAATTACCCGAATCTTCCTTCTTGCCCTTTTTGAAGACTGGAGTGACATTGGCTATCCTCCAGTCTTCAGGGACCTCCCCTGTTATCCAAGACCTCTACAAAAATGATGGAGAGCGGTTCGGCAATGACCTCTGCCAGCCTCCCTCAGCACACGTGGATGCCACCCCATCAGGTCCCATGGACTT
>NW_011187313.1:0-569 GCF_000146605.3 Meleagris gallopavo | reverse complement strand
GAGGGAATAAGATATTGTCAGCACTGCTCACTGGGGTCAGTCAAAAACTTAAATGCAGCAGAAACAAAAGCAGCACTTGTCACAATATAAACAAAGGAAAAGAGAAAGTTAAAGAAAGAAGCAATCCAACCCTTCTCCATTTTAATTTGTGTCTGTATCCTGCTGAGGGAACAAGCAGTTTGTAAGTTGTAGTCTGCCATGTAATTCAGTATTAGCTGCAGGCTCATAAATAGGACAGTAAAGCACACGCAAAGACTGATTTATAGGATCCAAAGAGAGAGAGCCTAAGTCCTGCAGCTATTTGCATCCTCCTCACATACAAATGTGCGCTGATGGAAAGCTTGCTGCTGAGAAAGACAGAGAAGCAAGAGATGCCTGGGAGGGAAATCTCACTTTAAAAAAAAAAAGTCTAATCTGTAAAAAGCCAAGAAACTTCGTATTATGTTGTGGTTTCTTTTCCCCTCAAATCCACAGGCTAATGATTACACTAGAGGCAGGGCTTGCTGCAATCCCACTACTTAACTGCTGCTCAGCAGGTTCCTGCCCCTACATCTGAAGCCGTCTCTCCA
>NW_011187312.1:0-568 GCF_000146605.3 Meleagris gallopavo | reverse complement strand
GCTTAAAAATCCCAACCCTGTAAAATTAGCAGCTCCCTCTGGAATGGTATGCCACATAATATGCAGATGCCACATAGTTATTTCCATCCATGTTTTCAATTGGCTATATATACCTATTGCTCCATAGAGCAAAGTGGTGAACTTAATTAAGGCCCAGTATGTTTTTAGCATTAAGAAAGAAGAGACAGTGGCATGCAGCCCCTTAAAAGGCAGTTTCAGTAGAGAAAGCATTTTTTCTCTTTTTTTTCTTTTACAGAAACAAGATAGCAAGGCTCAAAGTTTACAAATATCCTAGAGTATTGGCCGTCCGCCTGGACTTTTCAAGGTCACGCTTTCAGACAGTACTGGTGAAACAGATAAACTTTCCCAATGAAGCTGTCTGAGAGCGGAGAGAGAGATTTGTTCAAAAAGCTAAAAAGCAACTGTTGCCCGCATTCTCCACCAAGAATGTCAACGGTTTACGGGCTGGTTCGGCCCGGTTCCGTGACTAGAAGGGCGGAGGGATCCGCGGATCCGCGCCCCCGGGAAAAAAAGAAAATAAGGGACCCCGAAATAATTGAAAACAGTG
>NW_011187311.1:0-569 GCF_000146605.3 Meleagris gallopavo | reverse complement strand
TATTTCCATCCATGTTTTCAATTGGCTATATATACCTATTGCTCCATAGAGCAAAGTGGTGAACTTAATTAAGGCCAGTATGTTTTTAGCATTAAGAAAGAAGAGACAGTGGCATGCAGCCCCTTAAAAGGCAGTTTCAGTAGAGAAAGCATTTTTTCTCTTTTTTTTCTTTTACAGAAACAAGATAGCAAGGCTCAAAGTTTACAAATATCCTAGAGTATTGGCCGTCCGCCTGGACTTTTCAAGGTCACGCTTTCAGACAGTACTGGTGAAACAGATAAACTTTCCCAATGAAGCTGTCTGAGAGCGGAGAGAGAGATTTGTACAAAAAGCTAAAAAGCAACTGTTGCCCGCATTCTCCACCAAGAATGTCAACGGTTTACGGGCTGGTTCGGCCCGGTTCCGTGACTAGAAGGGCGGAGGGATCCGCGGATCCGCGCCCCCGGGAAAAAAAAGAAAATAAGGGACCCCGAAATAATTGAAAACAGTGGCAACAATCTGAGGTAAAACAAAGTAATTTACTAAATATGGTATCAACAGAATTTTATAAGGAGAGAGAATGTGAAATT
>NW_011187310.1:0-783 GCF_000146605.3 Meleagris gallopavo | reverse complement strand
GAACTTAATTAAGGCCCAGTATGTTTTTAGCATTAAGAAAGAAGAGACAGTGGCATGCAGCCCCTTAAAAGGCAGTTTCAGTAGAGAAAGCATTTTTTTCTCTTTTTTTTCTTTTACAGAAACAAGATAGCAAGGCTCAAAGTTTACAAATATCCTAGAGTATTGGCCGTCCGCCTGGACTTTTCAAGGTCACGCTTTCAGACAGTACTGGTGAAACAGATAAACTTTCCAATGAAGCTGTCTGAGAGCGGAGAGAGAGATTTGTTCAAAAAGCTAAAAAGCAACTGTTGCCCGCATTCTCCACCAAGAATGTCAACGGTTTACGGGCTGGTTCGGCCCGGTTCCGTGACTAGAAGGGCGGAGGGATCCGCGGATCCGCGCCCCCGGGAAAAAAAAGAAAATAAGGGACCCCGAAATAATTGAAAACAGTGGCAACAATCTGAGGTAAAACAAAGTAATTTACTAAATATGGTATCAACAGAATTTTATAAGGAGAGAGAATGTGAAATTGATAGTGGATCGGCCTTACACAACGCTGAGATGAGAAGCGCAGGCAGAGAAGCGCAGGCGAGAAGCGCAGGCAGAGAAGCGCAAGCGAAGCAGCGCAGGCAGAGAAGCGCAAGCGAAGCAGCGCAGGCAGAGAAGAGAGCATCAGGTGACCTTGCCAGGAGTTATATCTCCTCGCTGACCGCAAAGCCCCTGGGAAACGTAGCTGCTCTTCTCCGCTGGACAGGCACCCGGAACTTGAGCATCAGCAGTCAAACCCCAGTGCATTGCATGATG
>NW_011187309.1:0-493 GCF_000146605.3 Meleagris gallopavo | reverse complement strand
TCTGGATCAGGAACCTGGGCAGGAGCACAACCAACACCAAGGAAGTAAGGTGCAGCACAGTTTGGATGGGTGGTGAGTCACTCAGACCTCGCAGGCTGACCAGCCTCTTCAACATGGCTAAACCTGGCTTCTGGAAGGGGCCCAAAGCACAGAACAGCAAGCCACGGCAACAGCAAAGGGCTGACACCATCCAGACTCTGCTGCCTCGTGGCGGTTGCCCATTCTTAGCTCACACCTGCTATGGCCAGGCTTAAGGAGAGACCCATCCACCCGTTTTGGTGGGGCGATTCCCAGCCGTGGTCAGCATAAGTGCAACCCCTCCGGAAGAGCTCCCCAGACTTGGGCTTACCTTGCTAGCTCCCTGGGGATGCTGCTCACTCCAAGGTCCTGGCAGGCTTTCTGCACCACAGCTGAAGCTTTCAGCCCTTCCAGACGAACACAAGTGATTCTCTCGGATGTTGTTGCGTCAGCGGCAGCTTGGAAAATGATCTCT
>NW_011187308.1:0-545 GCF_000146605.3 Meleagris gallopavo | reverse complement strand
TTCCAGTAAACAGCATTTTCTTCTCTTTTTAGCTTTTATTCCACAAATTAATCACATAGCTGCTGTTTTCCAGTAATTCAGACTTGTCATAGAAATACATTTAATTATTGTATAATTAGCTGTATAAGATAAAGGGGTTCTACTCAACTGCCTTTCCAAGAATATCCGAATTTTCTAGCATTTTAAAATGCCTATTGAACTAGCAAAAAGCTAAGTGACTGATCTAAAGGAGAAAAAATGAACAGAAATACATGACTAGTGGTCCAAATACCTCCATCCACACTGTATTTTTTGAAACACAGGAAACTAACATTAACTCCAGATTATATGTAAAACCAGGTAGCTGATCTCTAGTCTGAGTGGTTCTTCCTGTGGGCATCTTTCATACTTAAAAATTCTTGCCTTAAGATATAAAAAAATATTCTTAAGTCATTTAACATTTCATATATCAGTACAGTTATATGACTTAAAACCAGTATTGTGCAATAGATTATATTGTCAAAAAATTACACCAATTAATAAATGTTAGAAATGGAAGCAATTTG
>NW_011187307.1:0-515 GCF_000146605.3 Meleagris gallopavo | reverse complement strand
TGACATCCTCTGATGAGCAGCGCTGCCCTCTGATGACCACTGTTGCCCTCTGATGATCTATGAAGACCCTGATGATTAATGACACCCTCTGATGATCAATAAATCCCTCAGCAAAGCTACACTCTGTGTGTCTTTGTCCTTTTTCTCATGCTCAGCAGGGACCACTCGCATCTGTTCCTGCCTGGCAGTGGCCACCCCAAAGTGCTAGGAGGGGTCTCGAGCTCCATGCCATGTCCTACACCCCTGTGGGCTTCCCCACTCTTTCATCACCTGCTCCAGAGTCCTAAAGGATGGAGCTCCTCATGCTGCTAAGCAGCCTCAAGACCCTCCCTCTGCTCTCTCTCAGCTCCTCCTTCCAGTTTCTCCAAACCCTTCACTCTTTGCTCCACATCTCCATGTGGAGCATGGAGTGTGACCACGTCACCTTCCTTTAACCCCCTCTCTTTTTGCAGCCGCCTGTCCCTCCTTTGGGTCTGCTTCATTCCTCTTCCTTCAGTCCCCCTACCCTCTACCCT
>NW_011187306.1:0-891 GCF_000146605.3 Meleagris gallopavo | reverse complement strand
GGGGTCTCGAGCTCCATGCCATGTCCTACACCCCTGTGGGCTTCCCCACTCTTTCACCACCTGCTCCAGAGTCCTAAAGGATGGAGCTCCTCATGCTGCTAAGCAGCCTCAAGACCCTCCCTCTGCTCTCTCTCAGCTCCTCCTTCCAGTTTCTCCAAACCCTTCACTCTTTGCTCCACATCTCCATGTGGAGCATGGAGTGTGACCACGTCACCTTCCTTTAACCCCCTCTCTTTTTGCAGCCGCCTGTCCCTCCTTTGGGTCTGCTTCATTCCTCTTCCTTCAGTCCCCCTACCCTCTACCCTGTCACCCAGAACAAGGTCTGCATATCCCCTCCCATGGACACCTCAGATCTCCAGGTGATCAATGAAGCCCTCTGATGACCAGTGACACCCTCTCTTGATGGTTAATGAACATCTCTGACAATCAGGGGAACACTCTGACAGCCAACAAAGCCTTCAGATGACCACAGACACCTTCTGGTGGCAAAATAAGCCCTCTGATGATCAGCAGATTGCTGCTTCACATGCAGGAAGCAAACGGTGGGAAAGAAAGATTCTGACATCATTCTGGTAGATAGCAGTGTTTGCTCATCATAGCAAAATGATTTGCTTTTGATTTCATCCGAGAATCTGGAGAGGAGTGTGGGGCTGTATCTGACTTCCCTGAGAGACGCTACTGTAGTTGAAGAGATGAGGCAGGTGAGAATCTGCAAAGTAGTACTGCCTGATGTTGGTCAGGGTGAGCTCCTTCTGCCAGTTTGATGACAGTGGGTCTGGAGATCATAGAATCCTAGAATCACCAAGGTTGGAAAAGACCTTCAAGATCATCCAGTCCAACCGTCCACCCATCACCAACAGTTCTCACTTAACCACGTCCCGTCAACACAAA
>NW_011187305.1:0-1356 GCF_000146605.3 Meleagris gallopavo | reverse complement strand
TGAGTTGGTGTGTGCTCCATCCCATGTAACAGCACTGGAGAGGGAGCAGGAGGGAGCGGGGAAGGACTTGTGTGGGTGGGAGCCCACTGACAGCGTGTGGTGGAGGTGGAGAAGAGACAGAAAATCTACCCAGAATGGCGTCTTTCATGATACAGCGGAAGCAAAAGTGAAACCCAAGTGTGTGTGGGTGCTGGGCTTGGGTCCTCCCTGCCCCATGGCCGCTCCCCCACCCCACAGCAACAGCTGTGGCCGGCACAGCAGCCCCACAGGACCCCTACCTGATCCCAGATGGAGGAGGTGCAGAGCCATGAGATGAGCCAGGAGGGTCCTCCAGGGGAAGGTGAAACTGGGGTGGTTGCAGCCTGATAGCAAGCGCATCTGTGCTGGAGAAGGGGAGGTGGGAAGGAGTTGGGGAAAGGAGAGAGAGGAGGGAGAGTGAGAAGGAGCTGATGGGGATGGGGAAGAGGACTTGGAAAGAAGGTGGGGAAAAAGTTTGTGGAGAAGATGAGGGCAGAAGCTGTAGGAGAAGAGAGCTGGAGCGGATCAGCTCTGCAGCGCAGTCTCACGACAAGGGGTCGTCCTTAGAGGGTCCGAATCGCAGCCAAAACCCGCAGCAAAGCGGCTCTCTGGAGCTGGGGGCAGCGATGCAGCTGCCCCATCCGCCTCCTTCAGCAGCACAGCGGCTCTGATAAGGGTGGGTGGAAGGAGGAGGGCTGATATCCCCCCCATGTGTATGAAGGGGGCGGAAGGGGGTGCTGACGGGGTGCGGTGCATCTACTGGGCTGCAGATAACACAGGGGAAGGGGGCAGAGAGGGGGTGAGGATCTGCCCTCCAGCAGTCAGGCAGGAGGAGGGGACCTTAGGCATGGAAAGCAGTGAAGCTGGGAGATCCGACCCAGCTCTCGTATCGCGACAGGACAGCACCATCTTGTGGCCTCACTCCGAGGGCTATGACCTCCCTGGTTTCATTGTAGGTTTTTTTTTAAAGTATCGTTGTTTATTCTCTTCCATTTGTGTATTTATTTATTTATTTATTTGTTTCTGTTAACCTTTTTTCTTCCTTTTTAGCTGGCCTTGTTCAGTTGCAAACGCCACGCATGGTGAGAAGGGCCGGCTTGTTGTCCGATAGAGCCCACGTTGCTTTGGTTCCAGGATGAAGACTCAGCCTGTTCCGTGGAACCAAAGCCCCAGTAACTGATAACAGCCAATGATCCATTGCCATCAGCAGGTAAGCTTTATTCCATGGTGACAGCGAAGAACAGAGCTAACACCCAAAGCATTTTCTACCTTTGCTTCCACGTGCACGCTTCTATTTCCCAAGCGTTACATATTCATTAGATGCCCACAAAGCCAGGT
>NW_011187304.1:0-651 GCF_000146605.3 Meleagris gallopavo | reverse complement strand
GATTGGGCAAGAGTTTTGCAATTGGAGCAGTCAGGATTGACACATCCCACAACCCAACTGCATCCCATGAACCCAGCACATGCCAAGGCCACAACACATCCCAAGGCCCCAAGGATCCCACGATCCCAACCCATCACATAAACCCAGCGCTCTGCAGTCTTCTGTCAGTTCCACTAAAGGGATTTTGGTGGTGGAAGGGGCTGGAAGGACTCACCCAGCTCTCTGCGCTGTGCCGCTGGAAAACAAAGCATAGGAAGAGGTGGTCAGCAGGACAGCTTGGTTTGTGGGGACGACTCCAGTGGGTCTGGACCTTTCCACCTGCCCCACACTCCAGCCACGTTCCTATCTTTACACCCTTCCTTTACCCCCTTCCTTCATTCCCCAAAAGAAAGGCAAACATTATTTAACAAGCATGATGGGAATCCCAGGAAAAATCTCCCTTCCTCCTCCTGTGTACCTCCATGCTACACAGCATCGCCTCGACCATCCCTGTCCCTGCACAACACCTCCCTGCGCTCCATCCCTTCTGCTCCCAGCTCACCTCGCTTTCTATGGAGAAAAACAATGACGACAGCAAATGACCCAAGCAGAAGTGTGATGACCACAGCCAGAGCCACCTTCCAGGGATGGACAATCTCAGAAAAGGGATCT
>NW_011187303.1:0-617 GCF_000146605.3 Meleagris gallopavo | reverse complement strand
TGAGCAGTTCTGTCCTCTCTTTATACTCCTCCATCTGCTCCAGGTCCACCCCATTTTGGTAGTGGTGCACAAGGCCAGAGGACCGGTGCTGGATCCATCTGATGTCTGAGCTCCAAGCATCCTTGCAAGGGGACAAGTGGCAGCGCAGCACGACGTCCTGTCCCACGATGGCAGCGACCCGGAGGCTCGGTGCCACCACCCTGAGCTGGGCTGGGCAATGAGAAGGGCACGGAGAGACGGTGAGATGGTGGCTGTGTGAATGTGGGGGCATGGAGCGGCAAAGGGTGAGTTGGTGTGTGCTCCATCCCATGTAACAGCACTGGAGAGGGAGCAGGAGGGAGCGGGGAAGGACTTGTGTGGGTGGGAGCCCACTGACAGCGTGTGGTGGAGGTGGAGAAGAGACAGAAAATCTACCCAGAATGGCGTCTTTCATGATACAGCGGAAGCAAAAGTGAAACCCAAGTGTGTGTGGGTGCTGGGCTTGGGTCCTCCCTGCCCCATGGCCGCTCCCCCACCCCACAGCAACAGCTGTGGCCGGCACAGCAGCCCCACAGGACCCCCTACCTGATCCCCAGATGGAGGAGGTGCAGAGCCATGAGATGAGCCAGGAGGGTCCT
>NW_011187302.1:0-545 GCF_000146605.3 Meleagris gallopavo | reverse complement strand
ATCTTTTATATCCTTTATGGCTTTATTTCTGTTTGTAACTATCCATTTACACTGATTTTTCTCATGCCTAAACATTTTTCAGTACAATAGCAGAACCCTATTTCTTTCCGTGGATTAGACACAAAATTTAAGTGACAGTGTGCTCCTTTTAAATTTCCATGCAAAGTTTATCTAGTAGTAGATATATTCATTAGAAGTAGATGAATCTCCTCCTAAAAGCACCAGTTAATTTCCTTTATAAAGGTCAGAGGATTCTGAGTCAGATGCAGGCCTCTTACCTTTGCCCAGGTGAATCACACCTATGCACCTGCTGTAAATTCTAACAAAAGTTCACTGCAATTGGCATGACTGATGCCCATATTGTAAGAAATTCTTGCTTTTCGTAAATGGATATTACCAGTTAGTAAGCAGAATGGACAAAACATCTGTGGAGGATGTTACATTTCATGTGATAGTGTTCAAGCATCTGCTTACTTCATCAGTTGTCAGAAAACTCTATGCTATAAAGTCCTCCACTTTTGTACTGAAATACTCTTAGACACTTA
>NW_011187301.1:0-684 GCF_000146605.3 Meleagris gallopavo | reverse complement strand
TGTCCAATTACTACAGCCCTGCTCCTCACACGCAGTCTGGCCCCCAGGAGACCCCAGCACCTCTGTGGGACATCCCAACAACTTTCCCCAAGGCAGCCCCTAAGGGGACCTGGTGACCCGTGGCTGCCTGGGGCTGGGGAGCAGTACAGGACTTCATGGCCATTTCATCATATTGATTGTTGCAAGCAGCATGGCTTCAGAAATCAGAAGACTCTGCTCTTCTGCCTATCAGCTTGATCTCATACATGCTCTTATGTAGGAAAGGGCCCCTGAGGTGGAAACAAGTTTTTCCTTATATTGGCAGTAGCTTCTTTAGCTTGGATTTTCTTACAAACACTTTATACGTGGCTACAGATTATGTCAGCAGAAAGTTAAGTTTCTGTTGCTACCATGGTAATAGCTGCTCTATTCAATAGAAGAAATTAGATTCATAAGAACAACAGGTGGAAGAACTTGAAGCCCATCACATGATACAAATTAGCTCTTTTTAAGTGTGTTTCTAGGTTATAAGAACATAGAAAGCAGATCACCCCCAAAAACACACATACACTCAAAGTACTGAAGAAACACAGAGTCCAACCACAGCTCCAGTTCATCCCCAGCACCAATCCCACTTCAAAAGGTGGCTCAGACCTCATAAACCACAGCTGCAAACAAACTGAGCCACCACAGCAGCTGCGTTCA
>NW_011187300.1:0-359 GCF_000146605.3 Meleagris gallopavo | reverse complement strand
GCTGCCCCACATAAAGAGGACATGAAATTATCTTACAGCTCTCTTCTCCCTCTGCTTTTGAAAGGCATTTCAGAAATGTGTTGAAAATGAGAATGGAACACAAAAAGGACAGGTGAAGCTAAGACCTGAAGAAAGGCCTAATGACATGGAGAAATAGAGGATCCTGTAGGCAAAATGAAATACTATTGCTGCATAGCTAAGCATCCACTTAAAAACAGTGAGGACTAAATCATCAGATATGCTGAAGTACAGGAAAATAACTGACAAAGAATTAAAAGACCTTTACAACTCCTTCTGTGGCAGTACTGATGCATAAATATCTCTCTTTTCAGGCTTTGTTCACAACCTTTTTGTTATAT
>NW_011187299.1:0-420 GCF_000146605.3 Meleagris gallopavo | reverse complement strand
TTCATTATTTGATGGTTGAGTTGCTGTTTCTTTCCATTGTTTGTGAATTAGTCTTTTCTTTCGGGGAGGAATTGTTGATTAGTTAGCCAGGCCTCATTTTCCTGTTTGACTGTTGTATATATGTGTAGTTGTCTTTTTTACGTGTTTGTTTGCTGAATTACATTTATTTGTCTTCATAAGCTTTCTCTTCTGAAATACGCCTTTTTCTGTTTAACTTAGGCTCATGTCTGGAAATGAAAATCTAGCTTTCAAATATTTTGAGTTCTTTGTTTTGGAAAACAGGAGGAGACAGCCATGGAATTACTTAAGGAATCTGTGACAACCAATGTCGTTTTCATTTATTGAGTTATGAAATTTATTATATTTATTTGTAAGCAAGTGAAGTACACGACGACTCAGTGAAAATAGTAGAGTAGTTGT
>NW_011187298.1:0-5279 GCF_000146605.3 Meleagris gallopavo | reverse complement strand
TATGTCTGTGCTGCAGTGTCCTTCCTCATCCTCATCCTCCCAGTTGTGCTCCTCATCGGCAGAAGGTAGCACCATCAGCTTTCTACCTCACACAGCAGTCTCTATCTGAGCAAGGACTCGGTTGCTTCCCGGTTTCCCTGTGGCACTCTCCTATGCTGTAGCAAAGGAACCTCAGTGGTGTGGTTGCATCAGGTGTACTGATTTCATGATGATACGTGGTCTTTATGCAGTGAGTGAGGGTAAGTCCAGGCATCAGGCACATGACGGCGTGAGTCACTGGACACAGCATGCAGTAGACTGTGATCACAATGTGATCTGGGGAGGTGGCGGTGCGGGGCTCCTTCCCCTTCCCCCAGCTTAACTTAGAGACCAAATGAGGATGGATTGGGAAATTAATACCAAACACAGCAGTGTCACAATCAGATAAAATTTGTAATTGGTACTGGGTTCATGACAATTTCTGGCTGTAGCTTCCTGCAGCGGTGCAGAACTTTGGGCAGTGACACAGAACAAGTGTTGGCTTGGCAGATGCTGCTAGTGAGCTGTGTCTGCAGAGGCAGCACGAGTTCCACTCTGCTCCGCTCCCAGATTTGACAGAATGGAATTTAGCTTGGTCCACATGGAAAAGTTAACTGGGTCTGCCGTCTTCTGAAGATCTTCAGTCAGTGCACGGAGTTGAAGCAATGCAAACATCTGTTTATTGCTCCTGAAAAAGATTTTGCATAAAACAGTTGACATTTGGTCATTGAAAATCAGTGAGTAACAGCAATACAGGAAAAACACTACAGAAAATGACTTAAAGTATGAGGAAAAACTTGCATTACTTTGGGAGTTTTGTATAATTCTGTCTCCCAGCTGAAAGTTCTCACAGTACAGAGAGAAAAATCTTGGCGAAAATCATCAGGTACTGTGCTTTCACTTGACTAAGTGCTATTGAGACACTGTATAATGAAAACCTAAGGAAAGGGTGTGAGGGGATTTCCCCAGTGAAAAGTACGAATTCAGAAATGGGAGATGTTCATAAAATCCAGAATGATACCAAGGCAAACATAACAATGGCATGCTACAAAACCAGTGACAAAAAGAAAGAATTCACCTTCAGGAGTATTTCAAAGTCCAGCTAAAAAGATTCACGGCACTGGCTGTAGGATTGTCTTTATTAAAAGCAACAATTAAAAACAATCTGGATTTCTGGGCTAACTTTTCTTTTAGTTTACTTCCAGTGGCAGCTGTGACTCAAACCAGGGTATTTCATAAGAAAACACTGCTTTCCCAGAGTTCGGATTTGTTCCTAAGAAAACCCAACAAATCCCAGAGCTCTGTAAATAATGAACTCTAAGAGAAACAACAGCTGAGCTCACATGCCTGCTTTGGGAAACGAAACAATCCCATTAGGTAACGCACCCATGAAACCCAGCAGCACACTTCCACTGACACAATAAAGATCTCTGTTACAATCCACCACTCACCAATCAGCAATGGGAACCTCTGTTCTAAAGTTTAACAATCCCCCAAAAGCCTGAACTGCCTCGTGGCTATCAATTGTGTTTTTTCTGGAAAATGTCAGTTTTGTCCATCTCCACTGTCACATGCAAGAGTAAATGTCCAGGGGTTTTTATCAAGTAAAATGTTTGTCACCAGCAGGTAACTGCTAACAAAGAATGTCCAGCACTGTCCGCAGTGGAGCAAGCAAACAGCAAAGCAGAGGTTTGCAGAACGAAGAGGAAGAGGAAGGTTCCCACGTGTGCTGATCTCTACAGTAACCAACAGAATAATGGCAAGAAGGGATGACCTTATAGCAGAGAAGTGTTGCAGCACACCCAGGAGCTTCTCCATGTCTGGAGTGTCTAGCTTGGAGTTATGAAGCAAGGCAGAGCAATGCTGGAAAAAGGACTGGTTACTGCAGGCTGCCAGGAAGGGCTGTAAGGGACCTGCAGAAGAAAAGGGCGTTAAAATCGCTCCACAGAAGTTGGGGCAGAACAAAGTAGACCGGTAATTGATGGCTTCTGAGGGCTTCATATGTAACCATGAGAACAACGGAATAACTGGGTTGGTTGGTTGTTTCCGGGCACATGGTGCACAACTCAGGTGGAACCAGGAATGGCATGGCATCGGCTGCACCTACAGAGGACCCGGTGCCATCCTCCTGACGCGGGTACATCTCACCAAGCACAACACCATACACTGAAGGCAACAGAGTCTGTGGGCAATTCCTAGCTGGCGCTGTCAGGTGCACAAACTGACCAACGGCAAATGCCTTCAGTGCAGAAGTGGCACTGTGTGAAGAGGCAGCAGCCCGTGCAGTCAGTGTCTGCAGGGTGCGTACCAAAAAGCCATCCTGAACACATTCCTGCCTGTCAGGAAGCCCCCAGAGATATGATCAGCAACTAAAGAGCCAAATCAAAGTGACAGAAGGCATACCGTAGGTTTACAGTCCAGCATTAATGTGTCTAGCATTAGAAGTATGTTTTGTCAGAGCAGTCCAGTGCTTTGGTCAGTTAGTGCTACAGAACAGAAGCGGACAGTGACTTGCGTATGGGCAATTGATTCTACCAAAGGGAAAAGCACTGCAGAAAGCCTTATCTCCAGCTGCTCAGAAATCAATTCCCAGTCCTATGTCCATTCAATTAAGCATTGTTCCTCCTTTCCCAAGGAGGATCCTCTATGCGAAGCAACATGGCAAAACTTAAACCTCTCACAATGTAACTCCATTATCCTTCCAAACCGAGGCATCTAGCATCTCAAAACAACTGCTGCCAGATGCACTGCTGATGGAATTTTTCTTCCAAGTCATGCCAGATACCACCAATCCCGCTTTGGGATTGACAATTGTCTATTTCTTAATTACTTTACCAATCAAAGGTATGACTGTTACTCTACAAGGAGTAAAACTATGCTAACCATATGGTCAGAAAAAGGAGTTGAAGAAAGAAATTTTAAGTAAATGTTTCTGTCACTTATCTCACTACAAAACATCTCATAACTCAATGCTAGGGTTGCTGATGGTGAGAAGGAGAGAGGCAGAATCAGTAATACACTTTGTAACTCCAATGAATGTACATGAAACAAATGCTAGTGATAGATTAGGGTATTTGTAGAGAAGAATCATGCTGCTTTTTATTTGCTATTTTTGTTTACTCCACTTGTTTTCATCAAATTGTTATATCCTTATTTAAAATAAAAATATATCCCAGTGTAACAGATTCTGTGGTCATCTGATATAATCCATCAAGAGCACCAGAAAGCAGACCCTTACTGGATGTATCTAAGTGACTTAACAGGATGGGCATACATTGGTATCCCAAAAGTAAGTTCTCCCCTTTGTCAGTCTTCAAGTCCACGGAAAGGGAACAAAATGCCTGCTTCAGGAAATTCACTGAAAGAGAGTAGAAAACAAGCAATACAGTCTCCACAATCACAGTTCCGTTAAGCAATAAGTGAATATTTATCCTCAAAATTACTTAAATAGATACTTATTAAAAAAAAAAGGTCAGATGGCTGAAACTATGATTAATGTTTCTAACTTTAAAGACATCCTCTGCCTCATTTTCTTCCTTAAAAAACAGTTGGGAGTGGACAAAAAGACCAGCTACAACCTATACACCAAAGAAAATAGAAAACCTTTCCAGTATCTTCCTTAAGAAAGAAAAGAAGTCGAAAACTGGATAGTTTCAGACCATGTAGGCTTCAACATCTGGGAAGCCTCTATTGAAGGAGTAAAGGGCTCATTCATCTGAATAAGAACCATGATTTCAGGAGAGCAGCTACTGCCATTCATTTCCATCCAAAGCTGTAGTTTAACTTTCACTGCATCTATTTCATGCAGTCGTCCATTAGTTCTGCAGTACACTAAATGATGCAAAAAATTTAGATCAAGAGAAACAATCTAATTTTCTTAATTTCCTGGTGTGAAATCTTTCTCACTATCTTGAAATAGCATTGATCACCTATTGTGCACCAATTTTCTGGAGTACAGAAAATTAAAGTACAAAGGAAAAAATTTCTCCGGTGGCAAAAGTTTAATTACAGTGCCATCTGCTGAGACCAACATCTCGAGGGAAGCAGGATATATATTGAAGCCAAATGTGCTACTGCACCTCTGCTTCTCTCAGACGTACCCATGAACACCATACATCTATATGATCTATCTGTCCATAGATCTATAATGGCTGAAGTAGAACATTTATAGCTAACTATACTAGAAAAGAAATGTTTGGCACTGCAGCTGACCAGCCTTTCAAGGGACAGGTGAAAAATCTACCGGCTTAGAGGACAGCGATATTCTAGAACCAGTTGAAATTTGCTACTTATTTCACTTGACAGAAGAGGAAGTGCTGTACCATTATACACAGTAAAGATCTTGGCTACTTCTGTAGCAACAGCTTGAAAGAATTACTGTCACCTCTGTTCTCCTTTATCACGCCAGCCATCTCTCTGATTAAAATACATTGTATTAAAATGGCCACATAAATTACAACATGAAATGAATAATAGCAAGAAATAGAAATAGCAAATAGTTCAATCGTGTATCACAATAGAATCTGTACAGAGGATACTAAACCCTAGCCCACAACCCTAACTGCAACTCTAACTCTAACCCTACCCCAAACCCTACCGTAAATATAACCCTAACCCTAAACCTAACCGTAAACCTTACTCTAACCCTAGCCATAACACTAACCCTGAACCTAACTCCAAACCCTAACCCTAAACCTAAGCTTAACCCTAACTCTTATCACAACTTTAACCCTAAACCAAACCCAATCCCTAACCCTAAGCCTAAAACTACCCAAAATTAAACCCAAATTCTAACCCTAACCCTAACTCTAAACCTAACTCTAACACAAACCTGAAACCTTGTTCTAAACCTCTTTGCAAATACTAACCCTAAGAGCAACCCTAACCCTCACACAAAACAAACACCCTAACCTAAACCCTGATCCTAACCTTAATCCTAACCTCAGCTGTATCCTAACTCTAACCCTAAACCTAACACTAAACCTAACCCTAACCCTACCCTAACCCAAACCCTAACCCCAAGCATCACTCTAAAATTTAACGCTAACACCAAACTCTAACACTAACACTAACCTAAGTTTTCACTACCCAAAACCTAAAAATAATCCTAACCCTAATCAAGTCCAGCAAGACCCCTTCTTTTTCATTTGTGGCCCATCAAGCGCTCTTTCTTTTAGTTCAGGACCCAGCAAGCACCCTTCTTTTTGCTTTGTGGTGCAGCACGCCCACTTCTTTCACAGAATCACAGAATTGTAGGGGTT
>NW_011187297.1:0-754 GCF_000146605.3 Meleagris gallopavo | reverse complement strand
CTTGGGCACATGGGCATCTACGTGACGCACCTTTATAACCATATTCTTTATTCAGGCAGCAATATCTTTCCACAGCTCAGCAGCCCAAATAGGTTTACCCTTTCTTTGCCAGTTGTTTTGCTCCCACTGCTGTAACCACCCCCATAGAGCATTTGCCACCATCCATGAGTCAGTGTAAGGATAAAGCATTGGCCACCTCTCCCATTCAGCAACATCCAAGGCCAGTTGGACAGCCTTTACCTCTGCAAATTGGCTCGATTCTCCTTTTCCTTCAGTGGCCTCTGCAACTTGTCGTGTGGGGCTCCACACGGCAGCTTTCCATCTGCAGTGTTTCCCCACAATACAACACGATCCATCTGTGAATAGGGCATATGTCTTCTCATTTTCGGGTAGTTCATTATATGGTGGGGCCTCTTTAGCACGTGATACCTCTTCTGCTGGCGGTGTTCCAAACTTTTTGCCTTCAGGCCAGTCCATGATCACCTCTAGGATTCCTGGATGGCTGAGATTCCCCATTCGCGCTTGCTGCGTAATCAGTGCAATCCACTTACTCCAAGTGGCATCAGTGACATGATGGGTGGAGGGACCCTTTCCCTTGAACATCCAGTTCAGCACTGGCAGTCGAGGTGCCAGAAGGAGCTGTGTTTCTGTACTGATTACTTCGGAAGCAGCCCGAACCCCCTCATACGCGGCTAAGATCTCCTTATCAGTTGGAGTGTAGCACTCTTCAGACCCTCTGTACACCCGACTCCAA
>NW_011187296.1:0-594 GCF_000146605.3 Meleagris gallopavo | reverse complement strand
TGCTCTGACATGTAACTCCTGACTGACTGCAAGATGTCAGCGTATGAACACATACATATGAAATCCTCATGATCTCCTACTAACAAGGGGTTACTCACAGCTTTTACTAATTAGGATTAAAAGCAGCAAACGCTCTACACTGGCTGAGGGTTTTTTGTTTTGATAACTAATAAATCTTACATGCAGACTAAGCTACATCTGTCAGAGCACAGTATCAGCAGATGAAGTCCTAAATACAGGCCAAATCAAAATAAAGTTCTAACTCTTCTACTGAACTACTTCCAATAAGCAGCCATCTAACACAACACACAAAACTTTTGAAGGACTGGGTATGACCTACAGCCACATCACTACATCAAGTCCTGTCCAAATCACCAAGGGAAATATCTGCCATCATTTAATGTTTACCTAAGACAGCAAGCATTGCATGATTCCCAGTGCCATCCTATTGGTATTTATGTCACAAATCTCTAATAATTAAGAGCCTTAGCAGTGCTACAAAAACAATTCACCATTAGAGCTGGCCCACACTTAATGTTCAAAGATACTTTTTGTGAGATATATTTATATATATATTTATATATATATATATAT
>NW_011187295.1:0-1280 GCF_000146605.3 Meleagris gallopavo | reverse complement strand
AGCTCGGTACTTAAACCAGTAGTTACTAATATTATGCCATCCCCAGGATTACAGCAAGTTGCCGCAATATCCCTGAATGTTGTAAAATATTGGACCACATGCCTCTGGCACAAAGCATCTGAAGCTAAGAGGAGAAAATTGACTCTTTTCTACATATTAAATTGACTGCAATTATAAAAGTAGTATGCTTGTTTAATAGATAAAGAGAAGCCTTCCTGAGCCATTTAAAGCAATTTGAAATACAACCAGAAAGGAATTAAATTTAAGATGTAGATTTCTGCAAAGCAAACATTTTTATGTTACTCTGTTTTTCAAATACCATAACCGGTGTTTTTCAAGGAGGAGGTGATTTAAAAGTGAAAAAGCATGTGTTTCAAAATGCTTTTGTTCCTTAGATTTCATGGCATGATCTCAAGGGAAGAAGCTGACCAGTTATTAAGTGTTGCAGAGGGAAGCTATCTCATTCGTGAAAGCCAAAGGCAGCCTGGAACCTACACTTTGGCATTAAGGTTGGTAATTAATATTTCATTTTAAAATGTATAAAATATTCAAAAGATTGTACTGTGTTGTTGACCTTAATGCTTAAACTTCCTTGTGATTCTTTAATTTTTTAAAAATCACAGTAAGCATTTAAGGAACTCGCACTTTTTTACTCTAATTACAGATTTGGTATCTTTAGCCTTCTGAAGTCCCTTAGCTGCTTCTGAAGTGCTAATGGTCCTTTTCTGTTTGCACCTCCAAGATCGCGGCAGTTGTGTTTCTGCTGATTTTCCTTCATTTTACTGTTCTCCCCTAGCCTTCCAGATGTGTGACCCCATTTAGACGCTAGGAGAGCAGCCAAGAAACAGAAGGTATCTCATGAGGTCTCGTGAGTAGTCTAATCTGTGGGTTACTTGCTAGCTAGCTAGCTGTTGCTGAAGAGCAGTTAGTTCTCTCTAGCTCCTGTGTGGGACAGCCTATAAATCAGGTGTCTTTTTGTCTGAACCTCTCTTAACTGACAATGTTTGCAGATCTGTTTCCTTGCTCTGTAGAATCCCAGCAAGTGTATCAGATAATACTCACAGTGAAACAAAAAATAATTTAAATAGTTGTAAATTTATATAGTTTAATTACTTCTAAAGTAATTGTGTTTATTCTGCTCTGAGTTGTATACATAAATAGTCTAATGGGAAAGAGTGTTAGGAGCACAGTTTTAAATCAAAGTTTTTCTGTTAAAAAGCATTGAAAGAGAAGATAGTTACTGAAATCTTTATATTACCCATATAATATCCATAATCTTA
>NW_011187294.1:0-810 GCF_000146605.3 Meleagris gallopavo | reverse complement strand
GATTTTACCTGAGACTAAACTCTGGAAGAAAAGATTTTAGTGACCAAAATTTCTGAAGACTGCTTAAAAGCCAAATCCATTTAACTTACCTGTAATTCTCTTGTCTTTATTCAAGTCTATCTGCAGCCACTGACGTTCATCACTGTCCAAAGCAGCCCAAGGAGGCCCATGCCTTTTGAGTCTGGCATTTTCAGGTTTCCAAGTGTTCACTCGTCCTGTTTGGTCAGGCCACTCAAGAATAGATGATGCTGTAATCTGGGAATCAGAGATTACCCCAGATTCCATTCCCAGCGTCCCATAGCAACCTGAGCAAAGCAAAAGGTGAGGACTTAAAATTCCAAGCCACGCAATCATCTTACTTGCCATGCAAATATTATACTGCCATCTAAATTTATTCCGTAACAATGCTACTAAAAAAACCCACAATGTCTTCTACATTCTTCCAGTCATGCTGGAACCAAATTTCTCATCTTCAGTATTAAAAGATTTACACTTGCACAAGAATAATGTGGATATTCTCTCAGTCACCTTCCACACAGAGCACAAGAGAAGCTCTGGGGGAACTGTCATGGTTTAAGAGTTTATCATGTGGTTGGTGTAGTAATGGGAAAGAGATTACTTAGATACTCACTCCTTTTGGAGCCTATTTAACTTTTGGTTTTCAAACCTACCTCAGTATTATAACATTAATTCAAATAAAATACCAAAGAACGTAGGAAGCAATGTGACAATCCTGCCCCTGAGTTCAAGTGCATCCTTGAAGTTAATTGTATGTTTTGTTACCACTCCTACTAAAAGTTCCCTCCTACA
>NW_011187293.1:0-728 GCF_000146605.3 Meleagris gallopavo | reverse complement strand
TGGGCCTCATGTACTTTATGTTCCTTCACAAAGAGACTGAAGGAGAAAAATCCAAAATTACAAGTGCTGCTGTAGAGAAAAGCACTCAACTCTGTGTACCTAGCTGCTTCGTGTTAACAAAAGCACTCTGCCATTTTACCAAACAGATTTTCATTACATGCCACCTTTAGAAGCTATGCTTTATTTCACGCTTGTTAAAAAAATGGCATCTGACTTTATGGCAAAGGGAGCTACACGATATATCACTGCTTTCTGCAGGTGCCAGCTAACATTTTGCCTTCCTGTGAAGTCAGGTGCTTGAAATTATGGCAGAAAGAGGGAATTTTAAAGTGGATCCCAAGCAGACCTTGTCTTTTCACATCACCTAATTTTAGGCTAATTCTTCAGCTGCCTCAACAGCCAGGCAGTCCATTAGAGGTGACCCAGCTAGGATCTCAGGTATTTTGCATCATCTTCAAGAGGGCAATTTTTCCTCCAGTCACAAACTGGTCAGGTTGGAGAAAGGGAGCCTGTAGACATCAAGGTAGAGTGTGCTGAACTTGGATTACCCAGCTGGTGCTTTTTGCACGCCTGGAAACCGGGAGCACTGCGGGGCCACTCTCCTGAAAATCAATGGTGTTAGGAACATAACATGGGTTTTCAGGAGATAAATTGAGCTTTGTGAGCTAAATGAGTTTTGTGTGTTGGCTTTGGAGTCTGGAAAAAAGTAAATGCCTTTAAAAATGATT
>NW_011187292.1:0-818 GCF_000146605.3 Meleagris gallopavo | reverse complement strand
GGTCAGGTTGGAGAAAGGGAGCCTGTAGACATCAAGGTAGAGTGTGCTGAACTTGGATTACCCAGCTGGTGCTTTTTGCACGCCTGGAAACCGGGAGCACTGCGGGGCCACTCTCCTGAAAATCAATGGTGTTAGGAACATAACATGGGTTTTCAGGAGATAAATTGAGCTTTGTGAGCTAAATGAGTTTTGTGTGTTGGCTTTGGAGTCTGGAAAAAGTAAATGCCTTTAAAAATGATTTTCCAGATAACACTTGGATTAGGAGCTTGACTTCACCTGCTTCACTTGCATATCAGTGGGAGTACAACAGGAATCCAGAAAAAATGAGAGTGAACGTGCACAAACAATTCCTCCAGGAGAAAAGACTTTGTATTGGTTTTTGCATAGAAACACCTGGATTCTAATCAGAGGATTCACAGCATAAATAGTACATGAAACCTGTGCCTTTGAAAATCTGCTAACCATAGTCATGAGTTTATATGTTCTTGTTATGTAGAAATGTGAATCGTTTTATGGAGAATTAGATTCTTTCTAGTTCATGCCAAGCAAGAGATTTTGAAGCTTTTTATGGATTAGTCAGCTCTCAACTAATAAAACTTGCATTTTGAATTAAATTTTGGTTCTGCTTAGCACAAAGAAAAATTCAAATTGTATTTAAAGTTAATTTATTAAATTTTAAGTATTATAAGTAAGCATCATCTGCAAGGAAAATATGAACATTTAAAGATACTCACAGTTACTGCATAGATTGTTGAATGTCTGCCTACTGTTTCAAAATATCCTGTTGTATAAGGCAGAAGTCCTCTATGCAACAGCCT
>NW_011187291.1:0-725 GCF_000146605.3 Meleagris gallopavo | reverse complement strand
CAGCAGACAGAAGTTATGAATAGAAAACAGAGAATCTTTGTACAGAACTGTGCTTCTTCTAAATATATATATATGTATTATTTTTTTTAAGTGTAACATTTTGGGGAAAATGTTAATTATCTTTACCAGACATGTTTGGTTGTCAATTTAGTTTCAAATTTCTGAGGATGAAAAAAAAAAACAACTCAGAGGTTGTTCAGGATTTCACCTGCAATTTGATGACAACATGTAGAATCCTGTTCTTGGGTATGCCATTAACTTCAAGCCAACAACTCTTCACAGTAATGTCAATACAAGACAATTGTCATTTGTCTTGATTCTTAAGCACACTGCACACCATGCTGACTGCTGGTCTATGCACCTCTAAAGGAGTGGTGATGGAGCACTAGCCATTTTCCTTGGTGGGCTCTGCAAGAAGTTTCAGAAGGTAGGCTGAGATGGAGCTTCCCTGTCTGGTTGGTAGAAAAGTGCAGTTATTTCTATGAGTTTCAGTCACAATAATTTTTCTACACTTCCTTCAAACAGTGCTTCAAGTTCAATTTGTTCCCGAATGTAATTTTGGTCTTAATAGCACGAAATCAACAAAAATGACATTTAATTTCTCATCGTCATAATTTACCAGCATTAACGATAGGGAAACTCACTATGTATTTTGTATAATTAATGAAATTATGCTCAGGGCTGGATTTCATGATCTACAAATAATTGCTATTACTAAGAGAGAA
>NW_011187290.1:0-603 GCF_000146605.3 Meleagris gallopavo | reverse complement strand
TATTGCTATGCTGAAGACACATTTCCTTTCAATTTCCTTGTGTTAAAATATAACCTGTCTAAATACAGGCTATAAAGAGTTTTCTTGATGAGTCTGAGTGCTGTCCTTACTGAGCGAGATGCAGAGGAGCTGCAGGATCAGGTTGTACATCAAATCTGCTGAGGCTAATCAAAGAGAATAGCTATAACTGGAAAATTACCACTGAGAGATGGAAAACCACCCCCTGGTGCAGAGAGCAACCTCTGCCCTTCACCTAGCATCATAAGGAGCATGGCATTGAGGAAATGCACTCTTGGATTTGATAAATATATCCAGACTGAATGAAGCATTGCATCGTCTCAAAACCTGGAACCGGTTGGAGTCAGCTCCAGCTGGAAGTACCTGGTGTCCAGTAAGGATGAATGTGCTCTGTGTCTGCAGCCTTGCTCTTCCATGTCTTGGCAGGGGTCTTGAAGCTGCTCTGGTCTCAATGAACGACTCTCAGGGCTGTCCCACCCATGGCTGAAGAGCAAAGCCTTGTCTCTTTTCCCATTCAAGTGAAAAAAGAGAACAAACAGTTTTGTGGTGCCTCTTATATGTTACTGACTTGGCTCGAGGAGCTGG
>NW_011187289.1:0-799 GCF_000146605.3 Meleagris gallopavo | reverse complement strand
AGACTCCCACTCTGACAACCATGTCCCACTATTTTCTATATCCCATTATTTCCTTCTCCTCACAAATACTGGACTCGTCGTTACACCAGAGCCTTTTGGAATCAGGCTGTCCTTATGTTAGGAGTGACCTTGTAGCATTTAGGGAGGGTTTACTGCTCACTGTTGATGAGGCATGGGTGGCCTGCCCTCTTCTGGTGGAATGATGCATATCAACAATTAGGTAGAAAAGTTGGGAATACTTCGTCTGGAGTTCCAAACAGAAAACTCTAGAGTTATGTTCACATTGACCTCTTTTGCAGGCTAGATAGACTGAAATCTCTCTGACACACTCCCATTGTGCTGTGATTTGAGCTTAAGCTACAGACACCATGTCTAAAGAGGAGAAGGTGCACCTATAGCAGACAAGCTGCAGTAAATGTAAAAATGTACAGAAAAAGGGAGGATAAGAAAGGCAAATTATTATTACTTTACAGAAATGTTTTGAACATTGCAAACATAATATGTTGAGCATGCTTTTTAAAAATAATCCAAACCATATGCAACTGTATTATTATTTTACGTTGCATGGAATAAATTTATTTCACAGTAACCAATAAGCCTTTCTTCTATTTGTAGATACGAGATAAAGTTTGGAAAAATAGACCCCTTCAAAACTATTCAGTCTTTAAACCTCTGTACTCCCTGTGGATCATGTCAAACGACATCTAAGCAAAGGACAGCTGTGTTTGTATCACAAAGCTAAAAAGCCACCAGTAATTAATTAATTGGTGGGGAGTTTGTGGGAATCTGTATTCTGCAC
>NW_011187288.1:0-721 GCF_000146605.3 Meleagris gallopavo | reverse complement strand
GACAAATCTGACAGCTGATATGCAAAGACAATTCATAAGTCAGTACTTTGGCTACAGTCCTATTGTGTGCTTAAAATATCTTGACTGCTTGTTTATGGAAGAACAGATTTCAGAGAATCATAGAATTATCCAGGTTAAAGGACTTTTCCAAGACTGTCAGAGAGAAAAGAATATTCTTTAATCACAGAATGATAGAATTACTCAGGCTGGAAGGGACCTGAAGGATCATCAAGTCCAACCGCAGCCTAACCATAGCACCCTAACAGCCCTCTGCTAAATCAGATCTCCGGGCACCACATCCAAACGGCTCTTAAACACATCCAGGGACGGTGACTCAACCACCTCCCTGGGGAGCCTATTCCAATGTTTAACCACCCTTTCTGTAAAGAAGTGTTTCCTAACGTCCAACCTAAACTTACCTATAAATAAACTATAATACAGCATTTCCATACAATGGTCCTAAACCATTGTGATGACTGTTTTATCACAGTTTGTAGAAATAGAGAATAGAGAAACTTCTGCTTTTGCTCTTGTTAATGCCATTTTTTACATGAAGCACACAGAACAGTTTCAGCATGCAGGAATCTGCATCAGAAAAGATCCCGTGAAGTCTTTGCAATCCCTTCAGATAGAGCTGTCTGCTATTCAAAATACCCCTGGGAAATTATTTTAAACTTTAGAGACTGTGATGACATTTAGTGTAACAGCATGGCTTTGGTTT
>NW_011187287.1:0-554 GCF_000146605.3 Meleagris gallopavo | reverse complement strand
CACCCCACCAGCCTTCTGCATAACCTCTGCAAAACAGGGGACAATAAACACTCCTTTATCCGGCAGGCATGTTAGTGAGGCTTCATTAACTCTGAGTTTCAATTAAAGTCTATAAAAGGCTTTGAGCTGCTTGTCCAAAAGGCTCTTAGGAAAATTAATTTAGTGCTTTTGTGGATGCTCAGCACTGCAGTGGGATGCTCTGTCCCACAAATGGGGGCATTGTGCTGGCAGCAGGCAGGGATGCAGTGAGAAGGGATGCAGTGGGCAGGGATGCAGTGGGAAGGAATGCAGTGTGCAGGGATGCAGCGGGAAGGAATGCAGTGTGCAGGGATGCAGCGGACAAAGCATTCTCTGGGTTTAAGCAATGCTCTTCCTTGGGTAGCTGACTCACAGCTGCAGGCTGAAAGCAGCATGCTCATCTCTTCACAGCTGTGATGTTTGCAGTGCTTGGGATCCTGATGAGATGAATCAGAGTAGGAGGGGAGTTAAATGGGCACAGCAGCATCCTTGTGGGCTCTCCCAGGTAGCCAGGAGCAGGGACAAGTCTGGGGCCC
>NW_011187286.1:0-640 GCF_000146605.3 Meleagris gallopavo | reverse complement strand
CCAAATGAACAATTTAGAAGTTAAAAATGAGGAGAAGTCTTACTTTCAATGAAGATAGTGTTAGCATTGCAAAATCTGAGGGGCGGGGTCTCAAATAATTCCATTCATGCCTTCTATTCTCCTTCAGTGAGTAGAGTGTATGCTGCTTGCATTTTGAATGCTGTAAAAGCATGTGATTTATTGAACATGCCTCCTAAGATTGTTTTATCTGTATGACTTTCAGTGTAATCTGCTTTTTTTCCCCTATTTTGTTTGTCATGAGAAGGTGATATAGGATTGTAACCCTTAGCAACGTAATGTTTCTGTGTAATGTGTAAAAAATTTTGCTTTTTTTTTTAAGGTATCTCAAAGCACGGATGCAAGAAGCAATGACCCAGGAGGTGTCTGATATTTTTAGTGACACTACAACTCCTATTAAGTTGTTAGCAGTAGCAGCCACTGCTCCTTCTGATACTCCCAATAGAGAAGAGGCAAGTATTTGATAGTGTTTTTCCCATGTGGAACTTGAGTTACTAACTTGTTTTCTGAGAGTCACTGTTTGAAAACAAACCGGTGTTTTGAATCAATATTTTGAAAAATAAGTCAGTATTCTCACAAATTGTGTAATCCATGCTTAATAATTCTGACTGGGATGATTGCC
>NW_011187285.1:0-671 GCF_000146605.3 Meleagris gallopavo | reverse complement strand
TCTTGAATGCCCTCCCACAGCACAGAAATACCATCCACTCAATGCAATTGTCACTGTTACTGTAGCACAGCTATGTTCAGTGCTTCAAATTTAGCCTCCCAAACATGCTTTTAATTTAAGACTTAATACCGGGTGTTAATTGTATACTGCATCGTAAATGACTGATCATTAAAACATATTAATTGAGGTTTAACAGCTGCATAATAGATACTACATCTCACGCTTATCAGCAAATATGATTTAATAATCAATTAGAAGAACGTATGGATGGGAGGTGAAGCAAGGCCAGGCAGATTGCAGGCTGATCTCTTGTTTGCTGGTTGACCTCGAGATGCTTTTCCTTAGCAGGTTGGGAAGGGAACTTGGCAGTTGCCAAACAAGATGTTGAGCCTGGGCACTGTCACCTTGGGAGCTCTCCTGGACGAACCCAAAGAGTTCATTACCCATGAACGTGTGGAGCATTGGACATTTTTACAGACCCCGCTGCTCCCATCCCCAGTTCCATCACCACATTGGCCCAACACCTCTCACAGCACAACACTCACTGTCCCTCGTCACCATGTCTCAGCCACACAGGGCTGGGCAATGCCTCACTGCACCCTATGCAGAGAACTCAAGCCCTCACTGAGCACCTGAGGTTGCCATCCCACTCAGCATTGGCTTAGCATGCT
>NW_011187284.1:0-532 GCF_000146605.3 Meleagris gallopavo | reverse complement strand
GTCCGCTTCCAGCGGGCAGCGCGGCGCCTCGTTACCGCTTCCTGCGGCCGGAACCGCCGCGAGGGCAGCTCTCAGGAAGGAGACCTCAGGAAATCGCCGTCTTCAGACCTTCCGTGAGCGTTTTCCTTCAGGGGAGGGGAACGATACGTCAGGAATGCGCTTAGCGGTCTCGTTTGGTTTGTTTCCGTCACGGCGTAACGCCTTCGTGGTCCTGATTTCTGCCGTTGGCGCTTCAGGGCGGCTTGTAACTTCGAGAAGCAAACGGCGTCAGACAATGTCCCGTAAAAGCTCCAGGGGAGGCCGGAAGGTGAACGTCTCCAGCACCCTGCAGTCGGAGGACATCAGCTTGGAAACCACCGTCCCCACCGACGAGCTGTCCTCCTCCGAGGAGCGGGAGGGCGCGGCGCGGGTCACCAGGCAGCTGATCGAGCGCAAGGAGCTGCTGCACGGCCTGCAGCTGCTGAAGATAGAGCTGTCGCAGAAAAACCTGATGATCGACAACCTGAAAGTGGAATACTTGACCAAGGTCAGA
>NW_011187283.1:0-639 GCF_000146605.3 Meleagris gallopavo | reverse complement strand
ACATTTAATCTACTCCTTTTGTAGCTTTCTCTTAAAAGTAATTATCCTTCTTCAACAATTTATATTTTCTGTATCAATAATCTAGTCAGGTGAAACTGCTTTCTTAAGTCACAAGGATTTTTATCTCCACATTCTCCATTATTATGCATATTATATGCAGACATCTAACGTGTTCATCAGACTTGACAGTTATTCTTTTTTTCCACTTAACTTTCCAGCTGTAAAGAATAGCATAGATGTTTGCAGCATTTATCTGACCTGTTTTGATCATCTGATTAAATATGAGAATATTTCTGATCTAGTAAACACTATCTGCAGTGAGTAGAGCTTCACTAACAATAGTGTAAATAATTTTAGACCACCTTCTTTAGTGAAGTAGATGATGTTTCAGTAAAACACAAATATAATCAAATTATAAGATGTAAACATTTGGAATGATTCAATTTTATTTTGTGTGTTTTCAATAAATATAGAGGAAGTTATATAAGTTCTCTGATAATTTATGGTTTTCCTAGAAAAGATTAAAGATCCTGACCGTGAATATTCATAGAATAATTTTTCTTTCTGTTCATTATTATTTAAAATACTGAGGTGTAAGAGATTATTCTTTTACATCATTGTTTCAAAGCTTGCTGGGGA
>NW_011187282.1:0-354 GCF_000146605.3 Meleagris gallopavo | reverse complement strand
ATGATGTTTCAGTAAAACACAAATATAATCAAATTATAAGATGTAAACATTTGGAATGATTCAATTTTATTTTGTGTGTTTTCAATAAATATAGAGGAAGTTATATAAGTTCTCTGATAATTTATGGTTTTCCTAGAAAAGATTAAAAGATCCTGACCGTGAATATTCATAGAATAATTTTTCTTTCTGTTCATTATTATTTAAAATACTGAGGTGTAAGAGATTATTCTTTTACATCATTGTTTCAAAGCTTGCTGGGGACACAGATGGACAAGTCCAAACAAATCTTGGGCAAGGATTGAGAAATCTTTTGTCTGGAGAACACTGCTGGACAAGTCCTGGGCAAGGGTTGTG
>NW_011187281.1:0-586 GCF_000146605.3 Meleagris gallopavo | reverse complement strand
TGCAGTCAATATAACAGAATGAAGGGATGCTGCCTGAGTGATCTAGACAGGCTTGAAAAGTGAAGAAATTATCAGTTCTCTATACCAACAATGATGGACAACTACCATCTCTTATGACAAACTGGCAAAACAGAACTCTAAGATCCTGTCCATGTTGAAATGTGAAGTGTTTTTGTTATACTTTCCGCCACAAATCCTCTGGAGAATATGAAAGTTTGTTTGGGTGCGTGTCAGCTAACACATGCTCTAGAAACAATACCATGACATGAAGTCTTGCCTGGATTCTGAATGCTTCCTTGCAGTGTCAACACGTTCTCCTTTCCCAACTCCTTCCCAGAAATCCCAGTCTGCCTGCTCTCTTTTACTTTCCTTTGGTCACATCCTGTTCAAACCTGCCTTTGAAGATACCTGCCAAGTCACGCTCCACGTCTTGTTCTATTTCTAATATCCCTGCATGAGTTCTCCAGCAGATTTAGACCACTAAACATCAGGTGTACGGCAATTAATTATTTAGTTCTTTGGTCTTTCCTCACCAATTTTATATTTAGCATGAGCTACACTGACAGTAGAGCAAAGAGGGTTATGA
>NW_011187280.1:0-577 GCF_000146605.3 Meleagris gallopavo | reverse complement strand
TGGCCCATCACGCTCACTTGGAAGAGATGAACTAACCAACTGGAAATGGAACACAAAGGAATAAGAGTGAGAACACAATCTCTCAAAGGTACAAGGAAAAACAGCACGTGGGCAGACAACTCAGGGCTTCTACAAAACACATAGAGGAAGAACAAATTAAGAGTCCTTGGACAATAAAGTAAGTTTGAGATTTTTCTGACATGACTTTGCAGCAGTCAAGATTACGTCATTTTTCAGGGCAATAATGCGTTCTACAAAATAATGTGTAAGTCTACTAAAGCAAGCACTATTTTTTGCTTTTGCACGTGACAGACCAAGACTGTGCTTTGTTCTCTTACAAAGAGCAGAGAGCTGGGAAGCAAAGTGCTTGCTGCTGCATCTTCTTAAGCGACATAGTCCGCATGTAGAACTGAGACAGGGCATAGCTGATCTCAAGTAACACAACAGTGAGTAAGTGCATGGTACACCAGCTAGCATAAATACATAACGTAGCACCACATACAGTTTTCATGTAATGAAGCTTTCTATCCATGCAGATTCATACTGCTTTCCAGGAAGAGTAAAATGCTGTGACCAG
>NW_011187279.1:0-497 GCF_000146605.3 Meleagris gallopavo | reverse complement strand
TTATTTATCACCACTTGACCTGAGCTGTTTCAGCACTTGCAGACAGTTGAGATTTCCCCTATTAAGCCTTTTTTTTTCTCTGTGTAGCTAATTCCCAGGTGTGTCCCTTGTCACAGGGATGCAAACTGTAAAATCATAATAGCTAAATTAATAGACTCGTACTAACTTCAGTCATCTCTTTGGGATTAATTTGTAGCAAGGTTTATAGTATAAAGCGCCCTTATTTTTTGTCAGATTAAATTTTATTACATGCATTTATTGAACCTTCTATTTCAATGGCAAATTGAATGCTTTATTCTTCCTTTATTCTTCCTTTTAAAGTAATCTATGCCTTATACTGTCACCAGTCCACAGTCCTATAATTCATTATGATATATTAATCTTTAATTCTTGCGCTTGCCATTCTTTTCTGTAGCTCTCTTAAACTTACACCCCCCTTTCATTACCTTTAGTCAGAACACTGACATCACAGAAGCAATGTTTTCAGTCTAGCAGAG
>NW_011187278.1:0-844 GCF_000146605.3 Meleagris gallopavo | reverse complement strand
AAGAGCCAACTGCAATGAAACTCAGGGACGAAAGGTAGGATGAGAGGGTGTTGAACTGCCACACGTACCCTCGTAGTTGATGCAGCCGTTGGAGTCTTCCTGACCTTTCATCAGTTCCTCTACTTCCTCTTCTGTCATCTTCTCACCTGGAGAATGGAGGCAGCCTGGTTAGTTCTTAAGCAGACACGCAGCTGAGGCGAAATCCTGCAGCTTTTCCTAATGTTTTCTTTCTTTTCTGAGGTAATAACAAGATCATCTGCTGCTGAGCTAAGATTTATGCATTTTAACTTCCTTTACAAGTTCTGCATGTGCATGTAGACATAGGGCTCCTAGTCACTTATAGAGTGAAGAACTATGCAACAAATCCTTTATCTGTGTGCTTTAGGTCACTAGAGTTTTCAGCCTTTTCTCTCTGTCTCTCAGTGGACCATTTTAGTACCTAATTTGAGTTTAGAAGTATAACTTTTTCTTTTGATCTTTCTGTTGCTTTACATCAGTTTTCCCAGAGTCTTGGCTAGCATCCTCCTAACTCTCTAAGCTAGTTAAAACGTTCTTCCTCCCTCTCTCATGCCTTCAAACAGCAGCAATTGTTTGTGTTCACAGATGTGACAACCCCTTACCCAGTGTGGCCAGTACATGGCGGAGTTCAGCCCCCATGACTGTGCCGTTGCCTTCCTTGTCGAAAACACGCAGACCTTCAACAAAGTCTTCATAGGTACCCTGATCCTTGTTGTTAGCAGCTGCTTGCAGCATGGGCAGGAACTCTTCAAAGGTAATTTTCTTGGCATTCATCTCTGAAAAGAAAGCATCAGTTGCAGTGCTGCTAGACACTCGAATGTTCACC
>NW_011187277.1:0-616 GCF_000146605.3 Meleagris gallopavo | reverse complement strand
ACTGGAGAGTGATCTTCTGAGATAATGGAAATACTGGAACGTGTCAGAGTTTGGGTTTTGCTGGAGTTCTGCATTATGTCCCCTGCTAGGAATTATTTTTTCTCCCTCCTTCTCTCTTTTTTTTAGTTCAAATATGCTGCATTCTAAGACTGACAGTGGAATCAGAAACAGATTGGAACAGATCTAAATGATAACACGCTCCAGTAAAACAATCCCAGAAGTCAATAGGCACTGTGACAGTTGTGAATGTAAGCCAAGTAGCTGTTAGTTTTACACCTATAGCATAGCACATAGAAAGTCTAAGGGAAATAAAATTATAATTCCATTCTTGTCAAGTTGGTGGAGAGCTACACTTATTTTTCTACAAAGTGGAAAACAGAATGGACATTTGTTTTATGGACCATAGAACAAGGAAGAACAACTGCTTGATACTACAGCCTGAGATTAAAATGGTCAGTTATATGCAGATCTTTCTTACCATGACTTTTTTACTGAACCATAGTTAGTTTTTAGTAATTATTCACCATTTATGACCTACTGGATTGCTTACGTATGACTCCACACTATTAAGCATAAGCTGAAAATCACACTAAGACATCAGTGGGGCTGCTCTTGG
>NW_011187276.1:0-769 GCF_000146605.3 Meleagris gallopavo | reverse complement strand
ACTAGGATACAGGTGGCTTTGGGCTTCTGTATTTACTGAGAAGCAAAACGGTTACCTGATTTTACACAAGCTGCTACTACATTCCAATTTTTCATCAAGAGCACTTTGTCTTGCACTGCCTTTCTAGGCTCAGTTTTCATGCAGTTTGGTGGATGCTGTGGGGACAATTGAAAACATCAGTTTCAAAAAGGTGGAAGACAAGCAAGCATGCTTATGGGGAAAACTGTTCCAACACATATTGCTGCCCCCAGTGAGCAACCAGTATGTGCAGTGCAACTGGGCTTCTGCCTACATGTGAAATGGCCGCAATCCCAAGCCAGGGAAAATCCCACAGCCTCAGCAGATTCACAGCACAGGTGATCCCATGGAAGCCAACGGACTGCCTTCAGCACTACATCAGGCACTCAGATTGAGTCTACAGTCTCTAAATAACTTCCCAGGGAACTGTCTCAAACATCCAGAGCAGCAAGTTTGTTGGAAGCAGCCAAACCCAAAGTGACCCAATGCACGGCTCAGCAGCACTCTGGAACCTTTGGCAACATCACTGGGGCCAGTGCTGGACTCAACCATAAGTTTGTCATTTTTCCCACTGTGGAACACAGTGGATTCCTTGGCTCTTGCTGAGCTTCGTGAGGGTGAGTTTAATGCTTTATGTACTGCCCTCTCCGCTTCATCTTAAGCGCATCTTTTATCCTGGAGGCATTCAGCAGCAGGCACGGAGCTTAAAGCAAAGACAGAAGGCTAACACCGATTTCATTCCTATCATGAA
>NW_011187275.1:0-397 GCF_000146605.3 Meleagris gallopavo | reverse complement strand
GAGCTTAAAGCAAAGACAGAAGGCTAACACCGATTTCATTCCTATCATGAAGGATTCCTTCTTTAAGGGTAAGCAGCTTACACTGCCTTTCCCTCGGTGAATCCTCTGCAGCATAGCTCTCCAAAGCACAGCAAAGCTGTTGGGCTCTGCGTGCACCTGGTGGGCAGCATGCTGAGGGGCACTGAGGAGCCCTATTTCCAGGGCAGGGCACTGCTCCTGCTGCCCATGGACGCTGCTTCTGGCTGACAGCAGTACAAACAGCTTAATGAGCACAAGAGAATCGTGCCTACCGTTGTCTACAGAACTGCAGTGCTGCAGTCCTGTCCCATTCCATTGGGATTTCTCACTCTTTATTCTCCCGGTTCTTTTGTTGCGTTGCAACAAAGGTAGAAAAAGC
>NW_011187274.1:0-513 GCF_000146605.3 Meleagris gallopavo | reverse complement strand
TGCAGCATCCCAGCAGCACTGGGAACAGCCCTGAGCCCCGTCCTCAGGTTCTCCAGCCCACTCCCAACCCCACTAGCCTGAGCCCTGCAGCCAGCCATCTCCCCCCCCACAGACTCTCTTGCTCCTCACTGGCCGCCAGCCAGGCCATGTGCTGGGAAGCCCTGCCAGCCAGGAACCCCCTGCAAACAATCCTGTAAACATGGACATCTGAGCAGGCAAATATTTACAGAGTGAACGCAGCACAGGGCAGCATGCCTGTGGGAGCTGCCCCTCTGGAAGCACCGCGCTCTGGGGTCCTGCCCTGCACTGCCACTGGCACCGCTGCTCCAGGGAAGTTCTTATTTTTATCTGACACTGCCTTGTCAAGTGCTAGGCACAGAATGAAGGAGAGTATCTAAGGGAAAAACAAAAAGTCACTCATCCTAGGCCACTGCACCCAGCACTAATTCCATTCCTGGTCCTTCGCTGCAGTGCTCAGCATCCCGAGCCTTCAGCGTGAAGTGAAAAATAAAT
>NW_011187273.1:0-597 GCF_000146605.3 Meleagris gallopavo | reverse complement strand
ATCATCTCAGCCTCATTGCCAAAGACAATCACTGGTGGCAGCCCCTTGTATTCCCCCCTACAATGGCATCTTCCCTGGCACAAGAAATCTTACATACAAGATGGTTCCCAGACTATGGAAGACCATGTTGCTTCTAAACATGATGGAAAAGAGGAATTTGGACAAATAGAAAATGCAAAGAAACTGCCATCAGATAAGTTGTGTACCTTCAGTATCAAGAATCTTAGAGCTATCGAGAAACCATTTTTGATCCACCATCATTTTCATCCTTCAGAACATCCAAGAATCTTCTAAAATGGGACCATGGCTCAATGTCTTTTGCTTTTCTTTTACTGATACATATCTCTAGTACTTTACAGAAGTTGAGTTTCCATTCTGTTGCTGAGTTGCAGAAGAAGGAAAGAAATATATGCTTTGGGCAGCCTCCTAGTATCTGAAAAACATGTTTTACATCAATACCTACCGCTTGCAGCGTGCACTTTATTCACCCACATATTGAATTTATTCTTCCTAGTCCTTGCTGAGCACACAAACAATTTATCTACATCAGCCCTTAAACACAATATTTCCATGTAAATTTCCAGATAGAAAAGAACA
>NW_011187272.1:0-833 GCF_000146605.3 Meleagris gallopavo | reverse complement strand
CTGATAATCCAAGCAGTACTGATTAGAACAGGTAAGATACAGAGCAATACCATCCTCTGTGATAATCCAATACAATATTCATCCCAAACTCCAAATGCCTCCATTTTTATGCTTTCCCATCCTCTTCATTTATTTCATCAGTGCCCTTCATTCTGCTCAAAGACGCAGCTGCACTACTGGCTTAGGAAAAGGCTTGTGAGCTCATAGCATTCTGAGGCAGAGCAGAAGCAGAGGAGAAAGACGATTTGACACCTTCAGCCCAAGCATGCTCAAGGAGTCTGGAGAAGCGTAGGGTGATGAGCGGTATTTCCCGTTCTCAAAGCTCCTCTGAACCACCTCTTGGATCTCTAGGACTGTGCTCATCACTGTACTAAAGAGAATTGACTCCCTTCTTAAAGACTGTAATCCACTCTACACCAATCCAACCCCACAACTCCTTCTCCTTCTTTTTAATTCAATAAAATGCTTCTTTGCTCCTCACTAATAAATTGACTGCTGCAATTGCCTAAGACCATGTGGTCCATTTCTCATTGATTATTTGCGACCTCTCAGACGAGCTTTTCTCTTAAAAGCATTAACAATCCTGAATTAAATTACTTATTTGAGAGCTAAAGAAATTAGCACTACCTCTGAATGCTCCACAATCCATCAGGGCCCAATCACTCAGCTCCCACCCTCTCCGTCACACTAAGTGCTTTGCTAACACTTAAATGTTTCTGCCTCCATTCTACACAAACATGTGGTACAGCCAGTTCCAAAGCACAGCTGGCAACTGTTTTGACCTTGTACAGAGTTTGAGGATGGATCTAAAGAGCACCACAGGTTTGTAAAAA
>NW_011187271.1:0-651 GCF_000146605.3 Meleagris gallopavo | reverse complement strand
AAAACTGTAACAGGGCTGGAAGACATGTCTTATTAGGAGAGGCTGATGCACTTGGGCTGTTGATCTAGGAGAAAAAGACACTGAGAGATGACCTCACTTCTCTCTGCAGCTCCTGAGGAAGGGAAGCAGAAGGAAATGCCAGGGCTCTGGCTCGTGGGAACTGATGGTAGGGTGGGAATGGCACAAAGATGTGCCAGGGGAAGTTCAGGTTGGACATGAGGAAGCGTTTCTTTACAATAAAGTTGGCCAAATACTGGAAGAGGCTTCCTACAGGGATGGTCATTGTTAAGTGTTCAAGAAGCACATGATTAATGCTCTCAATCACGTGCTTTAACTTTGGTTAGGCCTGAATTGGTCAGGCAGTTGGACTCAATGGCCTTTGAAGGTCCTTTCTTCCTATCCTATCCTATCCTATCCTATCCTATCCTATCCTATCCTATCCTATCCTATCCCATCCCATTCCATCCCATCCTACTGGAAGCAAAGAATATCTTCACCAGTCTTCTTCTAGGAAGAAGCTTTAAATGGAATACAGTTAAGCTCTTTAGTGCTTTGGCTAGAATATGGTAGTTTTGACCAGACAAGTTATAGAATGAGCTCGAAATCTAGTTTTTGCTTTAGAATTCAGTCAAAATCATGAGAATTTTTATT
>NW_011187270.1:0-542 GCF_000146605.3 Meleagris gallopavo | reverse complement strand
CATAGGCTTATGAAGAGAAGCATCTGAATAGTAGATGATGTTTTAATTGTGTCATTATGGATGTTACTCAGCTCAATTAAGCTTAGAAAGCTGGTAAGCTAGGAGGATTGCCATGCCAGAGCTAAACTGCATTTAAGGAGCACACCTTTAAATGTGTATTAGGAGGTTTTGTTATTTGTAGCTCCAAATCAGAGCAGCAACTATTGATGTACTTAAGTTGAAATCAGTCGTCCTCATGCAAGAGAGCATATACCTCAGTGAACCCCATGCTTAACTCATGCTTTATGCTGGACTCCCTTTTGCATGGCTAGCACTCCCAGTCTCTTACAAGAGAGGAGGCTTCAGCCTGTACGGATTTTCCTGAAGCTGCTACCTGCTGCATGAGTTGGCCTTGCTCCCTTCTAATAGGAGCAGAGAGCCCTGCAGCCCCTGCACAGAAGGAACAACAATCTCCAGTGGCATGCTCTCAGCCCACTCAGCAGCTAGGGGCAGAGAAAAGACCAGGACATTCAAATATAGCAAAGATCTTCAAAGCTTGTTTC
>NW_011187269.1:0-593 GCF_000146605.3 Meleagris gallopavo | reverse complement strand
CCCACATCTACATCTTCTCTAACCCTAAAAAAGTAAAGGTATGAGAAGAGAAACAGTGAAGGCAATCATACCGCCCTGCAGAGCTCAAAAGCCCCTCAGGAACGGGTATCCAAGCACAACAGTGTCACTGGTATCTTGATTCCCCTTCCTGGCTGTGATCACACAGCAGGCAAGGGTTACATGAAGTCACACTTCTGCTCACCTACTACTGTGGCATCTGTTTTCCCTGCAGCACTGGGGCCAAATCTGTGGATTGTCTTTACTTATTAATAAAAAGATGCTGCAATTCAAACTTTGTGCTGCACTCTACCTCCAAGTGTAAGCATTGCTCGCGACGTTAAAAATCTGTAGATGTTGATAAGCATTACGATCTCCCTTTGTACATCATTACACAACTAAGTGTCTACCATAACATGAAAAAGAAAACTGCATTCCATATGCAATTAAACAACTATACGGTCCCCACTACCGTGGCATCCAAATGCCTGCTAACACTTCACAAACATGAGTCAGTGCCCCCAAATAATTACTTGCTGCATTTCCAAGCAAGGAAACAGAAGCAAAGGGAGACCAACTGATTGAAGTCATGAAGG
>NW_011187268.1:0-641 GCF_000146605.3 Meleagris gallopavo | reverse complement strand
AGTATTATAAAATGGAAGCAATCCAGGAAAAAGTTCTTTCTCTCAATGACAGAGTGAGGTTACCTTGCTGAAAACACAGGCAACATGAATGTGGTGGTGTTTGCCTCGGAGCTGATGAGCAGCAAGCTCTCTTGTTTTGGCTGGTGGTAAGCAGAGGAAGTCTGGTGCCTCCTTTTAATAAACAGCGTGTCTCTTCTTCTGCACTACTGGGGTGAAGGTGAAAATCTCAGTTTTCTTAGTGTGTTAATTCCAGGTGCAGTGAGGGTTCTGCAAAGCACGATCCCTTAGTCTTAAGGTATTGAAAAAAAGGCAAAAATAGCAAAGTATTTCATAGTCTGAGGTGGATCTCTCTGCTGCTCTGGCTCTTTGGCTGCCACCTTCCCTTTCGCACACAGGATCAGCTACATCCATCTGATGGCTCACTTCCGGATGCACACACAGATCAAGAGTCAGACAGCAGCGCTCATCAGCGGATTCAGGTCGATCATTAAGCCTGAGTGGATTCGTATGTTCTCTGCACCAGAGCTGCAGCGACTGATCTCTGGTGACAATGCTGAGATTGACCTCGAGGACTTAAAGTAAGTGACCAACCGAGTCTGCTGGTCTTTTCATTCAGCAAATCAAGCTGTTGTTACTCTGTG
>NW_011187267.1:0-685 GCF_000146605.3 Meleagris gallopavo | reverse complement strand
TGTGCAACAAGAGCATGTTGTTGCATCGCAGGTAGCGCAGCAGTTCCTCACAGTAATATGGGATGCCAGAGCTTTTCTGGATCAGGAACCTGGGCAGGAGCACAACCAACACCAAGGAAGTAAGGTGCAGCACAGTTTGGATGGGTGGTGAGTCACTCAGACCTCGCAGGCTGACCAGCCTCTTCAACATGGCTAAACCTGGCTTCTGGAAGGGGCCCAAAGCACAGAACAGCAAGCCACGGCAACAGCAAAGGGCTGACACCATCCAGACTCTGCTGCCTCGTGGCGGTTGCCCATTCTTAGCTCACACCTGCTATGGCCAGGCTTAAGGAGAGACCCATCCACCCGTTTTGGCGGGGCGATTCCCAGCCGTGGTCAGCATAAGTGCAACCCCTCCGGAAGAGCTCCCCAGGCTTGGGCTTACCTTGCTAGCTCCCTGGGGATGCTGCTCACTCCAAGGTCCTGGCAGGCTTTCTGCACCACAGCTGAAGCTTTCAGCCCTTCCAGACGAACGCAAGTGATTCTCTCGGATGTTGTTCCGTCAGCGGCAGCTTGGAAAATGATCTCTGTTCTGTCCTTGACTGGAGCTAAGCTCATGGCCATAAAGACCACGGCACTTTGGAGCATGGGCCACATGATAGACCAGGACAGAGGGTCGACAAAGTGGGCGTTGTCGATGAAAAAT
>NW_011187266.1:0-546 GCF_000146605.3 Meleagris gallopavo | reverse complement strand
CTCGTGGCGGTTGCCCATTCTTAGCTCACACCTGCTATGGCCAGGCTTAAGGAGAGACCCATCCACCCGTTTTGGCGGGGCGATTCCCAGCCGTGGTCAGCATAAGTGCAACCCCTCCGGAAGAGCTCCCCAGGCTTGGGCTTACCTTGCTAGCTCCCTGGGGATGCTGCTCACTCCAAGGTCCTGGCAGGCTTTCTGCACCACAGCTGAAGCTTTCAGCCCTTCCAGACGAACGCAAGTGATTCTCTCGGATGTTGTTCCGTCAGCGGCAGCTTGGAAAATGATCTCTGTTCTGTCCTTGACTGGAGCTAAGCTCATGGCCATAAAGACCACGGCACTTTGGAGCATGGGCCACATGATAGACCAGGACAGAGGGTCGACAAAGTGGGCGTTGTCGATGAAAAATATGCCAAATTTCCCTCCAAGTACCTGAAAAACAGGTGGTTCTGAGTGGAATCCAGTGGATTCTTGAGCGTCTTCCAGGGAGGACACATAGCCTTTCACGCTCTCGAGACAAGGGAATATTCAGAAGCCTCTCCTCAGCCA
>NW_011187265.1:0-2760 GCF_000146605.3 Meleagris gallopavo | reverse complement strand
TCCCAGCCGTGGTCAGCATAAGTGCAACCCCTCCGGAAGAGCTCCCCAGACTTGGGCTTACCTTGCTAGCTCCCTGGGGATGCTGCTCACTCCAAGGTCCTGGCAGGCTTTCTGCACCACAGCTGAAGCTTTCAGCCCTTCCAGACGAACGCAAGTGATTCTCTCGGATGTTGTTGCGTCAGCAGCAGCTTGGAAAATGATCTCTGTTCTGTCCTTGACTGGAGCTAAGCTCATGGCCATAAAGACCACGACACTTTGGAGCATGGGCCACATGATAGACCAGGACAGAGGGTCGACAAAGTGGGCGTTGTCGATGAAAAATATGCCAAATTTCCCTCCAAGTACCTGAAAAACAGGTGGTTCTGAGTGGAATCCAGTGGATTCTTGAGCGTCTTCCAGGGAGGACACATAGCCTTTCACGCTCTCGAGACAAGGGAATATTCAGAAGCCTCTCCTCAGCCACCTCCCTCTCCAGGAGTTTACCAACTTTGTTTGTGCAAGACTGTAAAGTCTCCTCTAACATCAGCTGCCCGGCAGAAGGAGAGAAGTTGGGCAGAGTTTCTGGAGGGCCACGACCCAGGCACATCGTCCTGCCACCTCCTCAGGCAGCTCCAGCACAGAGCCTGCACCCAGCACCTCCTGTGAGGCTGGAGGAAGGAGACCTGCTCACCTTCTGTAGCATTTGTGTACAAGTCAGGAGGAACGCACTGGCCCGTTCACTGGAACACATCTTGGAAACTTTGTCCGTGACGGGAAACTGTCCAGGAAAGACAGAGAGGAACATTGCTGCAGGTCTGGGCACACCTATCTCCCAGAGCAAGACTGCAGAGCAAAACGCCTCTACTTTTGCATGCGGCCAGCACCAGCCCCTCTTCAGTGCCATTTCCAGGGTGCTGAACAAGACACGGGGCACGTGCACGGCACAGGAGCACCCCATGCACAGAATCAGACAGGAATCAGACAGCACTGAGCTGAGCCACTCCCAGCAGAATATCCAAGCAAGACGGCCTCTCACTCTCACCTTAACTGAGAAAACATCGTTTAGTAGGCAAAAGCTGCTCTCTTCTATTGTATCTTGGAATATGGTCTGCAGAGTGCGCTGCCTCTCACTGGAAGTTTCATTGTCCTGGAGACCCAGCGCCCTGGCCACGAGCAGACAGATGCCAGACAAGGGCTGCTTCACGTTGTCCTCTGTCAGTTCCACAGTCGTGACCCTGCGGTGCAAAAGCAGAAGACACTGAGATCCAGAATTGCCTCCTGGTAGCTCAAGCCTGTCCGAACAGCAGCGCTCAATGGGTGAGCCGCCTGGTTCTTTCTGCAGAAGAAAGTGGGACTCTTCAGCCACACATCTCCAAGTGCGTCCTGGAGGGGACCAGGCTTTCCACTCATCGTACAAGAAAAAGTCCAGAGGGACGGCTGCAGGCCAATCACTGGGGGGCTGACCAAGGCCCCTGCACCTCCACAGCCCCAGCCCAGGTCACTCTACACATGCCCTCCAGAGGCTCTCCTTGGGTTAAGAAGGAAGGCCTCAGCAGGTGGCAGGTCTGTGTCTCCCGCCTGGCCCGCAGCAGGGCTCTTCTGCCCCAGTGCTCCTTCTGGAAAAACAGAGGGCAAGCAGTGCTTCTGAGACGGGCCACTTTGCTTCCTCTCAGCTCCAGAGCTTGGCCCAGGGACAAAGGAGAAAAGCAGTGGCTCACAAAGCCAGCTGGAACTCCCCGAGAAGGCGGGTGCTGCTCGGGAGGGTCTGCAGTAGGCTTTTTTGGGAGGCTGCAGCGCAAGGGCTGGCACCCAGACTGCAGTGTTCCACAAACACCAGGGGACAGGCAAGGGAGGGGTGCCAAAGAAACAGCTCCAAAATGCTTACCTGTGCTTAGCAGCCCGGTCTAAAACGGCCAGCTCGGCAAGTAAGTGGCTCTTTCCAGAGCCTGGAATGCCCACAAATGCCACCGTGTATGGTTCTTCCAGAAGTTCGTAGGCCTCCAAGCAGCAGTCAAAGATTTCGATCTCCTCCTCTCGACCTGTGCAGACCCACAAGAAAATCAGCTGCTGCGGCGTGCCAAAAGGCGGGGAGCCCCTCCTGTTCTCATCCGTACCCCGCAGCAGAGGGGGAGGAAGCGAGGAAGCGGCTGCGTGGGGCTCAGCTGCGTGCCAGGGCAGCACTGGCACTGGGCAAAGGGAAACAATTGGGCTTCAGATGAGTCCTCCACCTACCCAGCAAGGGACCGTAGTGTGACCTCTCCTTGGCAAGGCCCATGTCATATTGGCTAGAAGGGGGAGAAAACCAAAGTCACTTACTTAATCAGAAACCGTTGCACGCAGAGCCTGCTGTGGAGGGGTGGAGACCCCCTCTCGAGCAGCATGTTACCCGGAGCATGGTCCCCTGGCCAAAGCTCAAGGTGACACACTAGGACAAGCCTCAAGCATAAAGAAGCCCAGCAGCCACGGCAGGACAGCCGAAGCTAACAAAAGTGCCCTGCTGGAGGCAACAACCAAAGAAATCCAAGATGAGGAAAGAAGTCAGGCTGCGCTGCTGGCTGGCGGACTGCTTTGCCAGCCTGGACAAGCAAAACAAGCCTCCTGGAAGGGAGGACCTCTGTCTCTTAGCGGCTTGGGCTGGTACGCAAGCCACTAAGTAGCATTCGTGTTCAAAAGGCCCTGCAACGAGGAGGCCAAAGAAGGGCCCAGAGGAACAGCAGAGGACTGAGCAGGAAGGCAGGAGGAGGCAGAGCGTGGGGCCAGCAGCCTACCTTTCCCCAGTGG
>NW_011187264.1:0-426 GCF_000146605.3 Meleagris gallopavo | reverse complement strand
AGTCGACGTGGGACAGGAAGCGCATCCCTACACCACTCATCCCAGCAGGGACAGGACAGGGCAGAGGAGCAAGGGAGAGGCAGGCTGAGGACAGGTGGCTGGAGTGGCCATGTGAGGTCACTGTCACTGCAGCACCTGAATGGCCCCTGGAAGATGTGCCGGCCGGCAGCACTGGGAGGTCATTGAGTGCATCAGCAGTGACAGCACTGGAGAGGGAGGGCGAGGTGGGTGGCAGAGCTCCATCCAGGTGCTGGCTGCGGATCCTCTCTGGTGCAGCCGCCTGCAGCAGGAGGGCAAGCAGAGCGTGTTCCTTCTCATCCATCCACCCCTGAACACACAGCAATGCTCCATAGCCTCTCTCCAGGCCACCCCAACCTCTCAGAGAGACTTGCCCAGGGCAGTGTGTCTGTGCTGGCCTGGCAGCAG
>NW_011187263.1:0-782 GCF_000146605.3 Meleagris gallopavo | reverse complement strand
GTTGCCCAGAGAGGTGGTGGAAGCCACCCCTGGAGACACTCAAGGTCAGACTGGATGGGGCGTCTAAGCACTCTGATTGAGCCGTGGACGTCTCTTTTCATTGCAGGGGTGTTGGACCAGATGGCCTTTAAGGGTCCCTTCCAACTCAAAAGATTCTATGATTCTGTGATTCTAAGCTATTACCTTAAAGTATGGGAGGCCAGAGCTAATGTTGTAGGCTAATGGTTTAGAAACTTTTCAGTTTAGCCTGAATTGAATTTAAAATAAAGTGTATAAGAAGTAAGAATCCAAACCCCCATATGACAGTAGCCCAATAATATATATAATATAATGCAATATATACTAATAATATACTATACTATAATATAATATATAATAACTTTAATTAAAAGTTCTATTAGATTTCTCTCTTTGAGTTGTGTTATTTTTCTTCTTGCTGTATGTGATACCCAAAATAATAGGAATCAGATAACAAGGGTCCCAAGACAGATCTATGTTTCAAAAATACAAGCTCTACAACATGTCTTATTTATGCTACAAAAGAAGGGCAGAATAACTATAACTAATGTAAGAGTCTTGACACGTTTATTTATTTTTTGGTCTCTCAAATTGGACAGTGTGTGTGTACAAGTGACCATGAGTCCTACTTTTTTATTTTTAATCATATGCTCACACATTTGCAAAAAATCAATGTCTGGATTGAAAATGGGAAGAAAATGTTTATGTTTAAAATAAGCGTTCGGATAATTTTTTTAAAAATATTCACACTTCATAGGTCTGGC
>NW_011187262.1:0-502 GCF_000146605.3 Meleagris gallopavo | reverse complement strand
GTAGAGTTTTGTTAAGCACTGTCACAGAGCAGCTTGAGCCTGCTCAGGGGAAAAGCTTTTTGAGTTTTAGAGCAAGTGATAGAAGGCAAGGAGATAGGGTATGTGTAGATGGCAGGCTCTTACGGTAAGCTAGGGAGGGCATAAGGACATGGGCAACTCTCAGAGGCTACAGAAATAGGAGTGATCTCTTCACCAGCAGGAGACTGTTCATTTTAACCCTGGCAACCAGGTCCGCTGGACAAAAAGTTAATGCTGCTGGACAGAATCCGCCACAAATAAATGAAAAAGAAGTATGCCATAAGTTTACTTTCAGGGCTTTTATTTAATCTGCCTAACGCAAGAGATTCTGAGCATTCTCTGCTTAAGACAACTATCGTCTATCGACTTACGTCTGCTTTTCTTCTGATTTTAGCCTGAGAGATTGGCAACTTTTGCTTTGTTCCCTAAAGCGCGGCTGGGAATATTTCCTGAAATCTCTCACTCATAACAATCTGTGTACTAA
>NW_011187261.1:0-539 GCF_000146605.3 Meleagris gallopavo | reverse complement strand
GTGTAGATGGCAGGCTCTTACGGTAAGCTAGGGAGGGCATAAGGACATGGGCAACTCTCAGAGGTTACAGAAATAGGAGTGATCTCTTCACCAGCAGGAGACTGTTCATTTTAACCCTGGCAACCAGGTCCGCTGGACAAAAAGTTAATGCTGCTGGACAGAATCCGCCACAAATAAATGAAAAGAAGTATGCCATAAGTTTACTTTCAGGGCTTTTATTTAATCTGCCTAACGCAAGAGATTCTGAGCATTCTCTGCTTAAGACAACTATCGTCTATCGACTTACGTCTGCTTTTCTTCTGAATTTTAGCCTGAGAGATTGGCAACTTTTGCTTTGTTCCCTAAAGCGCGGCTGGGAATATTTCCTGAAATCTCTCACTCATAACAATCTGTGTACTAAGGTATAGTGAAAGGAAGCCTGGTGTTTTTGTCACTTCTGAAATTGTCATGCACTACCATTGCCCAGAGTGTCTGTGTTTCCAAATTTAAGGTGCAATCCAGAGACCTAAGTGGGCTTCAAAATTGGAGAAATGGTCCTG
>NW_011187260.1:0-676 GCF_000146605.3 Meleagris gallopavo | reverse complement strand
AGGCTCTTACGGTAAGCTAGGGAGGGCATAAGGACATGGGCAACTCTCAGAGGTTACAGAAATAGGAGTGATCTCTTCACCAGCAGGAGACTGTTCATTTTAACCCTGGCAACCAGGTCCGCTGGACAAAAAGTTAATGCTGCTGGACAGAATCCGCCACAAATAAATGAAAAGAAGTATGCCATAAGTTTACTTTCAGGGCTTTTATTTAATCTGCCTAACCCAAGAGATTCTGAGCATTCTCTGCTTAAGACAACTATCGTCTATCGACTTACGTCTGCTTTTCTTCTGAATTTTAGCCTGAGAGATTGGCAACTTTTGCTTTGTTCCCTAAAGCGCGGCTGGGAATATTTCCTGAAATCTCTCACTCATAACAATCTGTGTACTAAGGTATAGTGAAAGGAAGCTTGGTGTTTTTGCACTTCTGAAATTGTCATGCACTACCATTGCCCAGAGTGTCTGTGTTTCCAAATTTTAAGGTGCAATCCAGAGACCTAAGTGGGCTTCAAAATTGGAGAAATGGTCCTGCTGGTCATGTGCCTCATGTACTCTGACAGTAGAAGTAGGAAATGCTAATAAGGATCACAAAAACCTTTCTACTTTCTGGAATCCATTCTCTTAAGACTCCCCAGCACTCGCGTCAGTTGACTGAGAAATGACAGATATCTGGCTGTCT
>NW_011187259.1:0-511 GCF_000146605.3 Meleagris gallopavo | reverse complement strand
CGGCTGGGAATATTTCCTGAAATCTCTCACTCATAACAATCTGTGTACTAAGGTATAGTGAAAGGAAGCCTGGTGTTTTTGCACTTCTGAAATTGTCATGCACTACCATTGCCCAGAGTGTCTGTGTTTCCAAATTTTAAGGTGCAATCCAGAGACCTAAGTGGGCTTCAAAATTGGAGAAATGGTCCTGCTGGTCATGTGCCTCATGTACTCTGACAGTAGAAGTAGGAAATGCTAATAAGGATCACAAAAAACCTTTCTACTTTCTGGAATCCATTCTCTTAAGACTCCCCAGCACTCGCGTCAGTTGACTGAGAAATGACAGATATCTGGCTGTCTGTTTCCTTTAGTACCTTTCTGTAGACATACTCGATATATACTTGACTAGCCCTTTCTAAGGGTTAGGTCTGGGTTAACTAACGAGCCCCCACAATTCTGCACTTACATTTCCCATTCCTCCATGATCTTGTCAGCTCTAGTCAAACACCCTCTTGTACTCTACAAACAGAAG
>NW_011187258.1:0-577 GCF_000146605.3 Meleagris gallopavo | reverse complement strand
CTAAGGTATAGTGAAAGGAAGCCTGGTGTTTTTGCACTTCTGAAATTGTCATGCACTACCATTGCCCAGAGTGTCTGTGTTTCCAAATTTTAAGGTGCAATCCAGAGACCTAAGTGGGCTTCAAAATTGGAGAAATGGTCCTGCTGGTCATGTGCCTCATGTACTCTGACAGTAGAAGTAGGAAATGCTAATAAGGATCACAAAAAACCTTTCTACTTTCTGGAATCCATTCTCTTAAGACTCCCCAGCACTCGCGTCAGTTGACTGAGAAATGACAGATATCTGGCTGTCTGTTTCCTTTAGTACCTTTCTGTAGACATACTCGATATATACTTGACTAGCCCTTTCTAAGGGTTAGGTCTGGGTTAACTAACGAGCCCCCACAATTCTGCACTTACATTTCCCATTCCTCCATGATCTTGTCAGCTCTAGTCAAACACCCTCTTGTACTCTACAAACAGAAGAACTGTAGCCATCAATACGTGGACTGTGGTTCACTACTTGGACTGTAAGCTGGCGGCAATGCCTCCAGGATTGATAGTTGAAAGGCATTAATTTCCTACATACCCAGCAGATA
>NW_011187257.1:0-661 GCF_000146605.3 Meleagris gallopavo | reverse complement strand
GTCAAACACCCTCTTGTACTCTACAAACAGAAGAACTGTAGCCATCAATACGTGGACTGTGGTTCACTACTTGGACTGTAAGCTGGCGGCAATGCCTCCATGATTGATAGTTGAAAGGCATTAATTTCCTACATACCCAGCAGATACGTCAAGTACGGAAGGTTTAGAACATTCTGAAGTGTTCTTGCTGGATTTTGGAACCACTTCCGTTCTATCTGAGCATTTCTGTGGCATTTCTTGTTTCATGTCATATGTGACAGAATTGTGAACTCACTGTCTTTTGAATTTGTTTACTGTTTCCTGGAAAACAGTGTGAATAATGTCAGCCATGAAAGATCTCCTCTGTAAACAGAAAGAAATTGTCTTCTAAACGCAGACATCGAACCCTTCCTACAGTAGATAAGCCAGCAATTATCTGTATTTATGGAGTCCTGCGTTTAAGCGGCATATGCAGGAGAGAAATACGACTGGGAAGATGAGGGTGCAACAATTTTCCTGATACAGAAGCAGGGCAATTGCAGTGGTATGCTGAAGCTATCTGAATAAATAACCTGTGCCCTTGACTCTAGGACAGAAGCAAACCTGCAAACTAGAGTGGATGTTTCCTGAACACTGATCGTTAGTGTCAGAAGAACGGCCACAGAATAAAGGCCACATTGCC
>NW_011187256.1:0-659 GCF_000146605.3 Meleagris gallopavo | reverse complement strand
TTATGGAGTCCTGCGTTTAAGCGGCATATGCAGGAGAGAAATACGACTGGGAAGATGAGGGTGCAACAATTTTCCTGATACAGAGGCAGGGCAATTGCAGTGGTATGCTGAAGCTATCTGAATAAAAAACCTGTGCCCTTGACTCTAGGACAGAAGCAAACCTGCGAACTAGAGTGGATGTTTCCTGAACACTGATCGTTAGTGTCAGAAGAACGGCCACAGAATAAAGGCCACATTGCCAGAGGAGGGGGGAAAGCACCTGTCGTTTGTGGGGAGAACATCCAGCCTAAGATGTTCATCTAAGAAGCACAGCGCTGTGTCCTCGAGGAAACTGCACTTCATGTACAACTGCATAGATAGTCAGCAGTTTTACAATAGTAGGATTTCAAATTCTGAAGACGAAGAACTGGCAAGGCAGAACTTGATAATGGGAGATGTGACACAGTCGGAACAATATACCATAATGCTGTTTGGTATTTTAAGATGGGATGTATGTAACGGATTCCCGTATTTAACATCTGAATCCTGGCTGTGCACAGCAAGTCTTTATGTTACCAAGTGAAAAGATTTTGACGAGTTCTGTCTTGGCAATAATATCATAGAATGAGCACCAAATGATGCAACTTGACTTATATTGGGTATTCTATTAGTTCTGACCT
>NW_011187255.1:0-688 GCF_000146605.3 Meleagris gallopavo | reverse complement strand
ATGTTCATCTAAGAAGCACAGCGCTGTGTCCTCGAGGAAACTGCACTTCATGTACAACTGCATAGATAGTCAGCAGTTTTTACAATAGTAGGATTTCAAATTCTGAAGACGAAGAACTGGCAAGGCAGAACTTGATAATGGGAGATGTGACACAGTGGGAACAATATACCATAATGCTGTTTGGTATTTTAAGATGGGATGTATGTAACGGATTCCCGTATTTAACATCTGAATCCTGGCTGTGCACAGCAAGTCTTTATGTTACCAAGTGAGAAGATTTTGACGAGTTCTGTCTTGGCAATAATATCATAGAATGAGCACCAAATGATGCAACTTGACTTATATTGGGTATTCTATTAGTTCTGACCTAAATAGCCTGCAGAGCATTTGAAGGATACAGTGAACCAAGGCTTTCAGACCTCACACCCAGATTGGCACGTGTGGATAAGGGCATCTGTTTATGTACGTTATTTTCTGCTTGTGATGTCAGGCTGAGTGACAGCTCACAGCTGAGCTTGCGGTTAGCAAGACACACAATAGCTGGAGATGCACTTCTGTGTGTCACTAAAACGTGAGCTTTGTGGCTGCCACGAGCAAAGAAACAGAGAGTTTGTGTGTTTTATTTCTGTGTTTGGCTGAGCGGCTAGAGCAGGGCAAGGAGGCAGATTGGGATGCGCTGCTTTCCAAA
>NW_011187254.1:0-425 GCF_000146605.3 Meleagris gallopavo | reverse complement strand
AAATAGCCTGCAGAGCATTGAAGGATACAGTGAACCAAGGCTTTCAGTCCTCGCACCCAGATTGGCACGTGTGGATAAGGGCATCTGTTTATGTACGTTATTTTCTGCTTGTGATGTCAGGCTGAGTGACAGCTCACAGCTGAGCTTGCGGTTAGCAAGACACACAATAGCTGGAGATGCACTTCTGTGTGTCACTAAAACGTGAGCTTTGTGGCTGCCACGAGCAAAGAAACAGAGAGTTTGTGTGTTTTATTTCTGTGTTTGGCTGAGCGGCTAGAGCAGGGCAAGGAGGCAGATTGGGACGCGCTGCTTTCCAAATACTGTGCTGTTTGCTGGCAGTGCTTCTGGGGTGGGAAATTCTGTCCCTGTGAGGTGTAAACCCTTTGCTTAGTTGACTTGTTGCAGCAGGTTTCTTTCTCCTGCTG
>NW_011187253.1:0-485 GCF_000146605.3 Meleagris gallopavo | reverse complement strand
CATCTGTTTATGTACGTTATTTTCTGCTTGTGATGTCAGGCTGAGTGACAGCTCACAGCTGAGCTTGCGGTTAGCAAGACACACAATAGCTGGAGATGCACTTCTGTGTGTCACTAAAACGTGAGCTTTGTGGCTGCCACGAGCAAGAAACAGAGAGTTTGTGTGTTTTATTTCTGTGTTTGGCTGAGCGGCTAGAGCAGGGCAAGGAGGCAGATTGGGACGCGCTGCTTTCCAAATACTGTGCTGTTTGCTGGCAGTGCTTCTGGGGTGGGAAATTCTGTCCCTGTGAGGTGTAAACCCTTTGCTTAGTTGACTTGTTGCAGCAGGTTTCTTTCTCCTGCTGAAGCCTTCCTGAGCGCTTCTGTACACAGCCATGGCCTTTGCCTCTTTCGTTCCTTCTTTCTTTGTTGTGTTTGACACTCTGCAAGCTGTGAATTGCCAGGGAACAGCTCAATGTGCTCTGGAGTTCTGGGGGACAAACTCCC
>NW_011187252.1:0-432 GCF_000146605.3 Meleagris gallopavo | reverse complement strand
TGCTGCTTCCAGCACCTTGGGCCGGACTAATTCTGCTGCCACGGCGTCCTCGGGGCTGGCTCGAGGGATTTGATGCGAACCTTGTAGGGAGGACTGGCTTTGTCTCTGGCTTGGACATCTTTTGTTTGCAGCCCCCGGGGAATTGTTGGATGCCCTCTTCCTGGCAGAGGTGTGCATGCTCCTGCCAGCACCTGAGGCTGGAGAGCGTCTGCTGCCATGAGGTCTTCTGAGCTGGCTCGGGGAATTTGAGGCACGACCCTTGAGCGGAGAGCGGCTTCTTGTTCGGCCTGTGCCCTGCTGCCTGGATTGCCTTCTGCGTTCAGGCGCTGGGGAATTGCTGGAGTACCCCGCTTCCTGCTGGCTGCTCCCTTGGTGTTGCTCGTTGGATTTACGTCTCTGGCTTTTCCTCTGTCCTGTCCCGGGCTGGCTGGA
>NW_011187251.1:0-1083 GCF_000146605.3 Meleagris gallopavo | reverse complement strand
ACTGGCTTTGTCTCTGGCTTGGACATCTTTTGTTTGCAGCCCCCGGGGAATTGTTGGATGCCCTCTTCCTGGCAGAGGTGTGCATGCTCCTGCCAGCACCTGAGGCTGGAGAGCGTCTGCTGCCATGAGGTCTTCTGAGCTGGCTCGGGGAATTTGAGGCACGACCCTTGAGCGGAGAGCGGCTTCTTGTTCGGCCTGTGCCCTGCTGCCTGGATTGCCTTCTGCGTTCAGGCGCTGGGGAATTGCTGGAGTACCCCACTTCCTGCTGGCTGCTCCCTTGGTGTTGCTCGTTGGATTTACGTCTCTGGCTTTTCCTCTGTCCTGTCCCGGGCTGGCTGGACAGGCTGCTGCGCTTAGGCACCTGGGAACTCGGAGATGACTCCAATGCTGCCTGGCTGGTGGAGGCAGATCCGCTGTCATCAGGTGCTGGGGAGCTATGAGATGGCCCCGCCGCCTCCTGGCTGGCAGTGCTGGGACCAGCAAGCTGCGACTCGGCACTGGAGGCTGTAAGGAGAGGCAGGAAGGTCAACAGGATGACCCGGCAGCCTCATGGAGGGAGGGGATCCCAGCCCTGCCGGGGCATAGAAACTGTGGCAAAGCCTCACTGAGGAGCTGCTGTGCCAGGCCTTGCCTGGCGCCAAGGCAGCAGTCCACGGCTCTTTGCCCCTTACCTGTGCCCACGCCAGCACAGATGTCACACTCCCAGGTGCTTATGCTGCCGCTCAAATCGGAGCAGAGCCGGTGGGTGCCTTGCGCAGCACACGAGGCGCACAGGGAGCAGCTCCCAGGGCCTGGGGAAAAAAGAGGCTGTAGCTGTGTGCACAAAATGAGTCAAGCAAGGGAGTGGCGGGCACAGCTCTTGAGCTCAGTCCTTGCTCCCCAGCCTGTGGGGAGGCTGAGATCCCACGCAGGGCTGCTGAGGTAACTCACCCCCTCTTCCTCTGCTTGCTCCCTGCCTTCTGTGTGAATACACTCGCTGACATCACAGCGCTGGTGTGTCTTGTGCAGAGTGTCATAGCTCTCCTTGTCCTCCCATGTTGGTCTTCTGCCAGAGAAAGGAGAGAAAGCGATGAGTCCTCAGTA
>NW_011187250.1:0-934 GCF_000146605.3 Meleagris gallopavo | reverse complement strand
GGGCTGGCTGGACAGGCTGCTGCGCTTAGGCACCTGGGAACTCGGAGATGACTCCAATGCTGCCTGGCTGGTGGAGGCAGATCTGCTGTCATCAGGTGCTGGGGAGCTATGAGATGGCCCCGCCGCCTCCTGGCTGGCAGTGCTGGGACCAGCAAGCTGCGACTCGGCACTGGAGGCTGTAAGGAGAGGCAGGAAGGTCAACAGGATGACCCCCCGGCAGCCCCATGGAGGGAGGGGATCCCAGCCCTGCCGGGGCATAGAAACTGTGGCAAAGCCTCACTGAGGAGCCGCTGTGCCAGGCCTTGCCTGGCGCCAAGGCAGCAGTCCACGGCTCTTTGCCCCTTACCTGTGCCCACGCCAGCACAGATGTCACACTCCCAGGTGCTTATGCTGCCGCTCAAATCGGAGCAGAGCCGGTGGGTGCCTTGCGCAGCACACGAGGCGCACAGGAGCAGCTCCCAGGGCCTGGGGAAAAAAAGAGGCTGTAGCTGTGTGCACAAAATGAGTCAAGCAAGGGAGTGGCGGGCACAGCTCTTGAGCTCAGTCCTTGCTCCCCAGCCTGTGGGGAGGCTGAGATCCCACGCAGGGCTGCTGAGGTAACTCACCCCTCTTCCTCTGCTTGCTCCCTGCCTTCTGTGTGAATACACTCGCTGACATCACAGCGCTGGTGTGTCTTGTGCAGAGTGTCATAGCTCTCCTTGTCCTCCCATGTTGGTCTTCTGCCAGAGAAAGGAGAGAAAGCGATGAGTCCTCAGTATCCCAGGCACAGGGCTGATCTGGGGCATCCCTGCTCTTGCAGCGCAAGCCCATTCCCAGCTTCTCCATGAAGCTGCGGCCAACGCTGATGGGACAGCAAAGGGTCAGCTGGGCCTGCTGGGGGCAATCCCCGGGCAGGCACAGCACTTGCGCCTCACTATCTGGAGAGCTGGGCAGA
>NW_011187249.1:0-639 GCF_000146605.3 Meleagris gallopavo | reverse complement strand
ACGCAAATCCCGCTCTCGCCAAATGTGGGCCCGCAGGTGTCCGGGTGAACATCTGCTCGGCGACACAGCGTGCATACTGAAGAGGAGAGAGCAAATAGAAGCAGGAGTGAGTGCCAAGCGTCCCTGAGGACTGTTGCCGGGGACCTGCCCTGGGTCTGCCATGCAGGATGAGGGGCAGGGCTGGAAGATGCGAGGGGGAAAGGGCCATTGTAGGGCCCGCAGACCCAGCAGGCACGCACAGGCCAACCTGGCTGAGGAGCAGAGGGGCCATGGCCAGCGGAGTGTGGGGAGCCCCTGCCTGCCCCTGCCTCCCTTCTCACACAAACTGGCAGAGCCCGCGGTACCCCTCTGCCTGGCAGGGACCTGCACGCAGAGATACTTTGCTCTCACCTTCAACCTCCGGGTTGGAGGTCTTCTGCTTCCTTTTGGACATGGCACACGTCGACAGTGAGCGCTTGGAGTCCCTGCCCAGTCAGCGCTGGGCTTTCTCTTCCACACTCTCCTCTGACGACTCTGCGGGAGAAGCGGGACACGAGTGAGTTAGCAGCTCAGGGCCCCAGGCGTGGGGACCCCTCCTCACTGAGCAGCCTCAGGCAGCCCCTCGCTGCCTGCCCTCTCCTCTCCTCACCTCACCAGGTC
>NW_011187248.1:0-559 GCF_000146605.3 Meleagris gallopavo | reverse complement strand
TGCCTGCCCTCTCCTCTCCTCACCTCACCAGGTCGCACTGAGCCAGGTCTGAGCCTGGCCTGGCCTAAGCCGGTCCTGGCCCCCTAGGTCACAATGGCTGCTCCGTGACACCCTTTGTGAGGCAGTCACTACCTCACAGAGGGGTGAGGGCGTGGGCCCTCGGCACCCAAGCAAGATGGCAGCTGTTGCAGGCAGTGCAGAAGCGGGGAGGAAGGTTTGCCTCCTTCAACCTGCTGGCAACACTGCCCTTGCCAGAGGCAGGAACAGAGCTGTCCCTGCCCAGGACTGCAGCCCTGGAGCCTCACTCGGGCACCACTGCTCCTCCACCCCAAGCCAGTTTCCAGCTTCTCCGTGAAGCTGAGGCCAACGCTCACAGGCCAATAAAGAGCTAAGCCCGCTGTGGGCAGCTTTAGCAACTTTCCCCCAAAAGTGTTCTTTGAAGCCCAGAGCTACAAACCATCCAGCCCACTCACTAAAGATTGTATTCTGTTCAATTTCCATCCATGCAACGCAGCTTCAACCTTTGGTTTTACTGGATTCTTCTCTTCAATTTCCGAAC
>NW_011187247.1:0-679 GCF_000146605.3 Meleagris gallopavo | reverse complement strand
ACTTAGATTTCCTAAGATAGAAAAATAAAGTACAAATAATTGATTCATTTATCGTGTTGAGGGAATTAACAAGCAAAGTCCTCAGCAGAACAGTGAATCTGTTTATTTTTGTAAGATAATAGCAGTCAATATCTTTTCCTTGCTTGAGCTGTCTTGATTAGCAGCTGTCAGATATGGGTTATTTGTATTTGACAATGATGGCATCTGTCTTTGGCTCTGTTTTTGCACAGGTTTATTGGGTGCTCTAATCCAAAGCAAATGGAAATCTTCAAATGGAAAATAAGATATCAAATCCATAAGGAAAATGTAGTTTGTGCAAGGGGGTAGTACCTGTTATGACACAAATTCCCACAAAAATGATATGTTGCAAATGTGTCAATACATGAAATAAGTAAAATTCAGTAACACAGCAACTGGTTTATATTCTGTGCTTCATCACAGACGTATTTTATAATATTTCTCTTGTTTCACTGCAGTGAGAGTATATTTGACTAAACTGCACATGTTGTTTATCACATTTATTTACCATTTCTGGCAGCTGAAGATATCAGTGACATTAAACTGGCATGGATAAATCAACAAGAAATACATCACCTTCCAAGTAAATTTACACTCTACCATAAAATGAAATCCTCTGATGTTCGGAGTTAATTCCCATCATTTGCCCCAGAGCTTTAAT
>NW_011187246.1:0-534 GCF_000146605.3 Meleagris gallopavo | reverse complement strand
CAGAAAGGTATTTGTGCCCCAGCTGAAATACAGCACGCTGAATTGGGTCAGTGTGGCAAAACACTTTCCAGCAGGTCTCCAATTAGCCTCATTGTTTGCTCTCAAGAAATCTTTCTGGGCTTTTTGTGTTAAGAAAATAGGAGTGAACATAAACAGGTGATGTATAAGCCCTCTCTACTCTGAAGCAGAGAAAAAGCATTTTCTTGGAACAATACAAGATGTAGAAGGTGATAATAGCCATTAATTGCCTGGAAAGCAGACACTTAAACCAGTTCTTTCCCTCCTATTCACCTGCCTGGTGAATATCACAGAGGCGCCTCAGTGGTGCAGATGGTCAAATAAAACCAAATAAAGACGAGTAAACATTAATGTAGCTGGAAAATATGGCTGTTGCTGTGGTTCCTTACATTCTGGAAGGAGGAGGGACAGATATTAGTGATCAACCCTTGCAGATAGGATCCAGCCCAGAGAGAGAAGAATCGTGTGCTGCAATGCTGAGAGTTTGCTGCTTTGCTAATTGTGTTCCCAAATGTC
>NW_011187245.1:0-775 GCF_000146605.3 Meleagris gallopavo | reverse complement strand
AGGAGATGGGGTAGGAGAGAGCTTGTTCTTGTATTTATGGTGCTGACTTATGCAAGACAAAGTATAATAGTGGTAATTAACTTAAACACCTATTCTGCTCTGCAGGAAGGCTGTGCTCTAGGAGAGGCTACTAAACTGCATGTTTTATTGAACAAGGCAGAGTGAGACCATTGTGCTCTGCAGCTCTGTGCAGGAATGTGATTTTGAGTTGTAGAACAGTGTCACTGTAATGAAGTTAACCTTTACAGTTCATTTAAAAAAAATCGTGGCTCAGGCAGACTCTTTTCTAATTGGTCTACTTAACAAATCCTATTCTCTGGTATGTACAAGATGCTTCATTTTTATTTTACATTATTTTTCTGTATCTTCCTGCACTATAAAATGGCATTTCTACTCTAAGCAACGCTCAGCTCTCTAGCAGAGATGTAATGGGGCTTCAGGACTGAATAGAGAAGTTACAGGAACAAGAAAGCAAAAGGTTTTTTAGGGGGAGGAGGGAGTGGGGGCATGAGGGAAACGTTTTGATCTTAAAACATTTTAACTGGGAAGTGGCAACAGTTCATTGTCTTCTCATTGCATTCCCACTTGCTATAAACTCCGGCATGTACAGCTTTAGCCAAGCCTTTAACCTTGCCAGCTTGTTATAAGGACTACAGCTCGTTAGCACGTTGTAACTGCAGCACTTGCTTGGAAATTATAAAGATGATAGCTCTTTTGCTACAGAAAACAAGTGTAAGTATGTATTTTAATGATCTTGATTTCAGTGCCATGGTAA
>NW_011187244.1:0-788 GCF_000146605.3 Meleagris gallopavo | reverse complement strand
TGAAGGGCGAGTCGTTCTTTTCTGGTTTTCACCAGAGGAGCATAACATCCATTGCCCTCTTTCCCTTAAAAGATTGACTAAGTTCCTTAATGATGTCACCTTGTTCTGCATTGGCAATGTCAGACAATAGCATTGCCATTCCTTGCCAGGACCCAAGCAAATGGATTCTGTTTGCATCCCCCACAGGGTGGGGATCTGTGCTTGCGTAATGGCTGCTTTCAGAACTCCGTCAGTCGCACTGAAAAATTGTAAGAGCCTCCCAAATCTGTACATTGGAAAGCATTGTCTTGGAGATCTTCAAGGAAATGTGTTTTAGTCTTTTTTTTTTGAATTGAGATTCCTCCAAATCTAAAGGTCTCTGCGTAAAAATATTCTGTTTTCATGAACTTCCCTTGAAACCCCGACAAATGGCTTCGTCTTGCCAGCAGCCCATTGGTCACTGCTGACACCACTGCACTCCTGATCCATCCAAACTGGTGTGTATCTTATTATTATTATAAAACATTGCCTTAAAAGTGATGATTTTCCAGTACTTCTTCCTAGCCAATGCTTTGCCTAAGCTGGCTTTGTGCTTGTTGTAGGACAGCTTTGTAAAACAACTTACTACAAAGACGCTTCTTATGGCCTCGTTTGGGCTTTGCAGATGAAAACTCACTGCACAGCTTGCGGGAGAACCGGTGGAGGAAAAGAAAAATTCAATTTGGTATGTCATAATGAGAAATTTTAAGGGTCGGTTGGAGGGCATAAGGTGACCTCATTCCTGAAAATTGTTTTTAATAATTTTTTTT
>NW_011187243.1:0-628 GCF_000146605.3 Meleagris gallopavo | reverse complement strand
TCCCCCTGGGCCATGGCATCCACTTGAGAGAGGTCTAAGGACATTCCTACACTCAGTTGCTGCATCTGCCATGTTTGGAGGCAGTAGCCTTCATACAGCTCAGTGCTTGATGATGATGTATGACCTTCTTCACAGTGATTTGCTGATCTTCACCACCTGATCAAGGAAGCTTTCTGTGAGGGACAGTTTCAAATGTGCAAGGTACAAGAATTGTTGATGTTTGTTCAACTTGTACATTTTGCATATGTTTATAGATTATATTATATCTTAGTCTTGAATGGCACTGTTGGAAAATGCCTAATACACTTTATTAGAGAAAATAATGATGTGAGAGGATAAAAAGGAGACGTTTCAAATACCACATAAGCTCTTTTGCTTAGAGCTGTATTCCAAAGGCTAAAAAAGGTACAAAACTATGTTCAGGTTGCTGATGAAGCTGCAACATGAGACAAACTCTTAAAAGCCAGAGAGAGCAAGAAACAGAGAGACAGAGAAAGTGAGAAGGAGATTTAAACTCCCATGTCAGTTAACAAACTCCTGCTCTCCAGACTGAACATGGCAGTCCCGTCCATTTCTTCAGCAGTCCCATCAGTTTTCATGTGAGCATAAACCAGCAGACACTGCTCAC
>NW_011187242.1:0-462 GCF_000146605.3 Meleagris gallopavo | reverse complement strand
CCCGGGCAGCTGAGTGCTGAGCCTGGCAGGCGGCAGAGTCCCCTGCCCCGCCACACAGCCCCTGGGCCACAGCAGGGACCTGCTCTGCACGACAGCCCTGGGCACCCGGCTGCAGCCCCGGCTGCACAGCCTGCAGCCGTCCTGGCACACGCAGCCCTCAGGGCTGTGCTCTCATGCTGCAGCCCTCATCTGGCGCAGGTCTTTTTCCATCATCAAGAAACAGAGAGTATGCAGCCTGACCTGCAATGGGATGCCCAAATTTAGTGATCCTTCCAGTAAAAGCAACTACCTTGGCTGCAGCAAGAGACTTACCTTGTGAACAATGCTCCTCCAGTGAGCTCACAAACTGCTAATGTGCCACACAGCCTGTAAGCTCTCTTCCTTCTGGCCCTGTCTCCTGCAGATCATGTCCCCAGCCCTGATGTGTGCTGCACAGGACCTGCTCCTTTCACAGCTGTCTCC
>NW_011187241.1:0-961 GCF_000146605.3 Meleagris gallopavo | reverse complement strand
TGACCAACCTGATCAACTACAGGAAGCACCACAATTGATGTCACTTGCCCCTGTAAGAGGACGGAAAATGAAACGAATCTCGACTCAGTTAGAAGAGAAGAAAGAAGAGGAGAGAGGTCCAGAGGAGTGGCTCCAAGATCCACAAGAAGCACCCCTAAGTCCAGGGGAGGGGCCCTCAGTAAGACCACGGTCACCGGCGCCAATGAGGGCAACAAGAAGTCCCGAAAGAGTAAGAGGTGAGCAAGATATCGTTACCATTGTTGATCGATCTCTGAAAATGAATGAAATTCGAAGTCTGAGAAAAGACTTTTCACGTCACCCAAATGAGCCTATTGCCACTTGGTTACTTCGATGTTGGGACAATGGGGCCAACAGTGTGTGGCTGGATAGTAGAGAAGCTCGCCAACTGGGTGGCATTGCTAGGGACTCAGCCATTGACAGAGGTATAGTACATGCCAGAACCAGGCCTTTACCCTCTGGAAGCGGATGTTGTTAGCTGTAAAAGAAAGATACCCCTTCAAAGATGATCTGATGCCTGAGAAAAAGAAATGGGCTGATATGGAAGAAGGCATCTGTTATTTAAGAGAATATGCTGTGGTGGAAATGCTACATAGCCCCGATTTCATTCCTGACGAGCCAGACCAAGAGCATGATCCCGAGAGAGTCAGGTGTACACCAAACATGTGGCGTACATTCACAAAGACCGCACCAGAAAGGTACGCCAGCACATTTGCAGCAATGTATGGCAGAGGGGAAAGAAGACCCCTTATAAGTGAATTGGTTAATAACCTTCAAGACTTTGAGTTACATTTAAGCCCTCTGCGAGCTTGTGTTTCAGCCATTACAAAGGTAGCTGAAAAGCTGGACAGAATGGAAAACAAACAAGAAGATATAATAGACAAACTATCAACCGTGCCTGAAGCTGATAAATCCATGGAGGTAACGGATACATCAAATGGGG
>NW_011187240.1:0-504 GCF_000146605.3 Meleagris gallopavo | reverse complement strand
CATTCCTGACGAGCCAGACCAAGAGCATGATCCCGAGAGAGTCAGGTGTACACCAAACATGTGGCGTACATTCACAAAGACCGCACCAGAAAGGTACGCCAGCACATTTGCAGCAATGTATGGCAGAGGGGAAAGAAGACCCCTTATAAGTGAATTGGTTAATAAACTTCAAGACTTTGAGTTACATTTAAGCCCTCTGCGAGCTTGTGTTTCAGCCATTACAAAGTAGCTGAAAAGCTGGACAGAATGGAGAACAAACAAGAAGATATAATAGACAAACTATCAACCGTGCCTGAAGCTGATAAATCCATGGTGGTAACGGATACATCAAATGGGGACCAGAATCCCCAAAACAGCCTATTGGAGGGGCTGATCAACTTGATTTCCTCCCAGCCGGTGGCATCTAATGTCTCAGCTATCAAAAGAAGACGTTCTCCTGCTCGAGCAAGTGACAACAGTAAGACCCACACTCACGTTTTGCCTTGTGGCATTACCTACGTGACC
>NW_011187239.1:0-523 GCF_000146605.3 Meleagris gallopavo | reverse complement strand
ACCGCACCAGAAAGGTACGCCAGCACATTTGCAGCAATGTATGGCAGAGGGAAAGAAGACCCCTTATAAGTGAATTGGTTAATAAACTTCAAGACTTTGAGTTACATTTAAGCCCTCTGCGAGCTTGTGTTTCAGCCATTACAAAGGTAGCTGAAAAGCTGGACAGAATGGAAAACAAACAAGAAGATATAATAGACAAACTATCAACCGTGCCTGAAGCTGATAAACCCATGGAGGTAACGGATACATCAAATGGGGACCAGAATTCCCAAAACAGCCTATTGGAGGGGCTCATCAACTTGATTTCCTCCCAGCCGGTGGCATCTAATGTCTCAGCCATCAAAAGAAGACGTTCTCCTGCTCGAGCAAGTGACAACAGTAAGACCACATCACGTTTTGCCTTGTGGCATTACCTACGTGACCATGGAGAAGATATGAAGGAGTGGCATAAACAACCTACTCCTGTACTTCAAGCACGGGTAAGAGAGTTACAAGACAAATCAACCACCAAGGTGAACTTCTC
>NW_011187238.1:0-356 GCF_000146605.3 Meleagris gallopavo | reverse complement strand
TCGCCCCCAGCCAGGGGGGGAAAGGGATAATAGAGTTTATTGGACTGTGTGGATTAGATGGCCTGGCACATCAGAATCACGGGAATATAAGGTCCTGGTGGATATTGGTGCACAGTGCAATCTAATGCCCTCAAGTCACCAAGGGACAAAATCAATTCATATTCATGGGGTGACTGGAGGTTCCCAAGAGCTGACTATGTTGGAGGCCGAAATCAGCCTCACTGGTAAAGACTGGCAAAAGCACCCTATTGTGACTGGCCCAGGGGCTCCATGTATACTTGGTATTGATTACCTCAGAAGGGGGATATTTTTAAGGATCCCAAAGGTATCGATGGGCCTTTGGAATAGCTGCTGTA
>NW_011187237.1:0-588 GCF_000146605.3 Meleagris gallopavo | reverse complement strand
ATACTCTGGTGAGTTTTCTAGAGAGAAGAGGACCATACACGGTTCAGACAATACCCATCTTTCTTTGCTGCTTCCTCATCTCTGTGGGTAGGATGAGCCCAGCTGCTGGCCATGCTGAGCCTGTCCTGCATCTTGGAGGGTCTCCCTATTTTCAGATTTCTAGTTTCATCATGAGTCTTCAGAGTAGTGATCTTGGCACTTGTGTGGGAACAAAGACAGGGAACAGTGAAGAGTGCGAAGAGCAAGTCTTTAAGAATAACTCAAGGAAGCACTCTAGCGTTTGCTCCATGGAGATGGAAGAAACTGATTTTGACTGACCCATGAGTACCAGTTGTTCTGCAAATTGAGAACATTGAGGCCAGTTTTTGGAGCTCTTGTTGCTTTCCATCATTTTCTTCCAAACATCATCCAACTGCATTCTGAGAAAGGATACCCCAGAGTTGGCTTGGCATAATCAGAGTGAGTTATTTCCTTCCAACAGTTTTCTAACCAGGAGCTCAACATGCGCTGGGGAAATGCTTTCCACTAAGAGATGGACTGAAATTGGGTGACAGACAGAGGTCTGACAGGGAGTATTCCAAAGGTAAT
>NW_011187236.1:0-1019 GCF_000146605.3 Meleagris gallopavo | reverse complement strand
ACTGGGGCTAGGACTCTTTGCCTAAGGGATTGCTTTCCTTAAGCCCAGCTGGTCACAGCACCACAGACAGCATCCTTCTGAGGGCTGAGCTGGAGGGGAAGGGCAAAAAACCCACACGGGACCAGTGTCCCATCAAAGCTGGATGAGGCTGTGTTACTAAACACGGGGCGATATGGGCTGCTAAAGCATGTGGGGGACAAAACATGGCACGTACCTGGCAAGAGATCAGAACAACGTAGACAAATCCCTTGAATCTGCAGCCGTTCCTTGTCACTTTGCTCTGATCTTCCACGAGCAAAAGCTGCACCAGGCCAGCAGGCAGAGGGGGGGAGAGGAGAGGAGAGAGAAAGAGCCGGTCAATGAGCTTGCACAATTTAGCAAAGGCGACGAGGGAAAATCCAGGGGACAAATGCCACCTTTAGGGATTGTTTGGAATGCATGGACTGGGTGAAAATTACTTCTGATGGACAAGAGTAAGCAATACGATACTATGAGCTCTGCCAGCCAGCACTTCTCAAGCCCTCACTGCCCACCCGTCTCTCCCACACTGTCTCAGCTTACCTACAAGATGCTGCACAAGAGGATGCAAAAACAAGGTACTCAGTTGGTGCACAAGTGCAACAAGCGAGCTACTCAGGCAGAGCTCAAGCGCTCCAATGAAGGGACGCAGCACGCACTGCTCCTGCCCTCATTCCAGCCGCTTATGACATCATAGGGGCCACCAGGCTGCTCCACCATGATGGACAGGGCCAATATCACAGAATCACAGAATGGCCAGGTTGGAAGGACCCCAGGGATCACGAATCTCCAACCTCCCTGCCACAGGCAGAGCCACCAACCTCAACCACCACCATTACAGACTACACCAGGCTGCCCAGGGCCCCATCCAACCTGGCCTTGAACACCTCCAGGGATGAATGGGGCATCCACAGCCTCTCTGGGCAGCTGTTCCAGCACCTCACCACTCTCACAGCAAAGAACTTCCCCCTGACATCCAACCTCAATCCCTCCCTCCACTT
>NW_011187235.1:0-637 GCF_000146605.3 Meleagris gallopavo | reverse complement strand
GCTGCACAAGAGGATGCGAAAACAAAGGTACTCAGTTGGTGCACAAGTGCAACAAGCGAGCTACTCAGGCAGAGCTCAAGCGCTCCAATGAAGGGACGCAGCACGCACTGCTCCTGCCCTCATTCCAGCCACTTATGACATCATAGGGGCCACCAGGCTGCTCCACCATGACGGACAGGGTGGGGAGGCAAGAGCACTGGTCACAGGTCCAGAAGATTCCACCATGCCACCCCAACGTTCTAGAATCAGTGGGCGGTTGGAATTCTACCTCAGCCGAATTCTGGAGAAACTGGCACGGGGTTGTCATGACCAAAGCACAGGACTTGGTGCCTGAAATGTAAATAAAAGCAAGAAATAAAAGCAATCTATCCCAGTTTTCTTCACCTGAAAACTTCTGGATTCCTCTTGATTCCTCTTTAGCGTTCAGAGCTAAAAGGCTCCTAAATAACTTCACATAAAGTAGAAATTATATGAAGGATGAGTACGTTTCTCAGCATTATCTTTAGAAAATGTTTCATCTTGCCAAAGCAGCTCCTTCTGGCTTTGCAAGGGCAAGGAAATCCATTGTATTTTTCGTTGTTCTTTTAACAGACCAGAATTCCAAATCAAGTACCTCACCTTTCCAGCAGTCCAGAGC
>NW_011187234.1:0-947 GCF_000146605.3 Meleagris gallopavo | reverse complement strand
TAAAAAGAGAGAGATCCTCCCCCTGTGGCAGTCAGCCCTTAAATGGGATCCAAGAGAGGTGCAGCCAGGCTCCACCCCTTCTGCTCACACAGCTGAATTGCCTTTACCAGTGCTCCCATGGCTGACTCAGTGCTTGCAATCAGTGGTTCAGGCCATGACCCAACAGTTCCCATCCAGCCTCTAATAGTTATACGTTGACAGATTTCTATAGGACACTTAAATGTACTACAGGCTTTGTGATTTCTATTTCATCTATTCCTTTGCAAACAAGAGAAGAAGTGAGTGAAAAACAAACAAACAAACAAACAAACAAACAAACAAACAAACATTGTATTGGCTTTTCTTACCATACGATACAGACAATTATTATATACTCAGTTATTTGTAAATTGAACATTAAAATAATTTTTGAATCTTTACCATGTTAACACGAAATCAAACTACTGGTTGGCTGTTATTGTTCAGTTGTTGGACTCCCTTTTTGCTGTTATTAGGAGGGGAAGAGAGGTGGTGAAAAACAGTTAACAAGCTACCAGAAAAATTCCAGTTAATGTTTTCTTAAAGGTATTATTTATCTTGACTTCTAAAACACTTTTTTTCAAAACACTGCTGAACTGTATTGCACTTAAGGGCACAAAACAGGCAACCTGAATGAATGCATAAGTGGGGTATAGTGAAAATTTAAATAAAACAAATGCCCTTTGGGAATACATTCATATTGTAAATACCATAACAGCTGGCACTGGTTGATCCGCTTTTGGCAGTCACTGAAGCAACATCAAAGACACAATGTTTCAAAGCAACTGATGAGTCAGCCGCAAAAAGTTGAGAGATTTAGTTCAGAGAAGCCTATTTATTATATAATGAAATATTTCCGTAACATCCCATATTTGACATCCCATAAGAATACCAGTTACACACTAAGCTAATAAGACCACATATTACTG
>NW_011187233.1:0-712 GCF_000146605.3 Meleagris gallopavo | reverse complement strand
TCTTAACTAGTGCAGGTCATATATAATTACCATGTTAACTGGATGTATTGGATCTGATGTATCAATGGCAGTTTTTAATTTTTACCAGCAAAGAGATGCCTCTTTAACCTACACAATGCAAGTACAGTCTATCACCAGCTAAATGTAATAAGTTTGGAAATTATAAAATCACAGGCACTAGTTCTGAGGCACAAGAGATTCAGGATGCTGACTTTCTCCATGGGTTCTTACTTGCAGTAATAGAACACTAGAATTGTACAGAGTAATTATTACTAAATTGTAATTGCAGTAATGTACGTGTTCAGTAATTCTAGCAAGATCAGTCCTCTGCATATAATCACCTTAAAAGGATGTATGGTTATTTTTGCTCTGACCCAGTGGAAATGTTCAAAATATCCCTGTGATTGTTGAAACGGTTATATGCAATTTTTGGTACTTTCCATTATAGTACTGATTAACCCAGTAATAACCAAACATTTTTTTAGAACGTGCCTTTGGAATATTACTTCACGCACTCTACTTTTAAGTCATTAGCTGCATGATGAAGGAGATTTTTTAAATGTATTTTTGGAAGCGAAATCCCAGTGTTACCACAGCTGTTCTGAAATGTGTTGTGACAAAAAATATCCACAGAAAGTATTTTTAAAATACATTTTCCAGCTACCAGGAAAGAAACTGCTGGAGTAGTCTCCTTCAGGCCAGTACATTTCAC
>NW_011187232.1:0-310 GCF_000146605.3 Meleagris gallopavo | reverse complement strand
CTGACTGCTGTCCCCTGTCCCAGTGCCCCCACCCTCCCTGTCACTGCACCCCAGCCAGGGGGTGTCCCTGGGGGACAATGTCACCCTGCGGTGCCACCTGCCCCGTCCAGCTACCTGGGTCTGGTTGCGCCAGCACGAAGGTTGGACAATTGCCAGATACAGCGACAAGGAGCAGGACACGGTAGAGTTCTCCTTCTTGAGCACAAATCGGGAGCACGCAGGTACATATCGGTGCAAGTATCAGGTGTCTGATTCTGAGGACGTATCAGAGATGAGTGACCCTGTGGAGCTGGTGCTGACAGGTGAGGGC
>NW_011187231.1:0-769 GCF_000146605.3 Meleagris gallopavo | reverse complement strand
AGGAATAACCACATACATCAGTACAGGATGAGGATACTGATGCTGAGTATCAGTAAAGGATGTCCTGATGAAGAGGAGCTTTGTGGAGAAGGACCTGGGTGTCATGGTTGACAAATGGTTGACATATGTCTGACCATGAGCTAGCAGTGTGCCCTCGTGGCCAGGGAGACCAACTGGTGTTCTGGTTGACCAACAGTTGACCAGTGGTTGATCACAAGCCAACAGTGTGCCTTCATGGCTAGGAAGGCCAGTGGAACCCTGGGGTGCATTACAAAGAGCACATCCAGTAGGGTAATGGAGATTCTCCTCCCCTCTGCTCTGCCCTGGGGATTCAATATCTGGAGCACTGGGCCCAGTGCTGGGCTCCTCAGCTCAAGGCAGATATGGAACTGCTGGAGAGGTGGCAAGTCTCCTTCTCTGGAGATATTCAACCCCTTCCCTGAACATGGCTTCTTTAGCAGGAGGTTGGTTGCACTAGATGATCTCCAGAGGCCCCTTCCAGCCCTTGCAATTCTGTAGTTTTGTGACATGCCTGCCTCCAACCCATCCACCTGAGACCTGAAACGTCCCCACTGCAGGGCAGATGATGGCCAGCAGTGTGATGCTGAATTTCAGGAGCAGCCACCCGAAAGCTCAACGTCCCTCTTTGTGCTTCGCCTTTCAAGCAGGCTGATCAGAGACTCTGTTGAAATGGAAATCAAAAAGCTGCCAGGCTTGGAACATTAATTAAGATACACAACTGGGAGAAACGCAGAGGGGAGCATCTGAT
>NW_011187230.1:0-662 GCF_000146605.3 Meleagris gallopavo | reverse complement strand
GGGTGGGGTGGTTGAGACAGTGCTTTAAAGGATGCAGCTTCTTTCCTGCTCTGAAAGTGAACCACAGAGAGCCAAAGTTGGCTTCTGAAAGGCGCTGAGCCTGCCCTAGCAACTCCCTGCTCCCAATCTACCCCCTCTGGGAGAGGAGGAAGAGCAAAGCACAAGGTGCAGAGAGAGCATCCAGCCCCTCTGTGGCTCTTCCAGTGCTTGTGCTGCAGTGCTTCCTTGACAAAAACTCTCTGCCATTGGGGTGACCCACCTGCTTAAGGAACTGCTCTGTAGCTATTGTCACTTGAAATAAAATACCCCTGTGAAAAGTCTTCACTAAGTGTTTGTTTTGTAAGGAATGGAGCCCTTAAAGACAAGATTACATGTACACCATGTTTCCTGAAAACATCTACTTGACTGTTAGTATTGTTTCCAGTAACACTGCCATTTGTTGGCACTGGAAAAATAATGCCCTGTTGGAGTATTTCCCATGTATTTTCATTTGCTTTCTCTTTGTCTTTTCTTACATTTGTCCCCAGGCTTTCCTATTTTGCCTTTGTTTTCTCTGTTTCCTTCTTTTTCCTCTTCTCTTCATCTCAGACAGCTGTCCAGTGTTGCAGCAATGACTTGTCTGATTTTTGAACCATGATGAGTTCTGATGAATACCATGAGCC
>NW_011187229.1:0-499 GCF_000146605.3 Meleagris gallopavo | reverse complement strand
ATTCATATTAAGTGTCAAAACAGACACATTCAAAGTGAAAATACAGTGGCATCAGTAAACCAATGCAGGTACAAAGTCAGCAGTTCTTACCTTGTACTATTTACCACTGGAAGAATACTCACTGCATAATTTTTAGACAAGAAGATCTATAAACAGTATGGCTTGGGTAAAAAACTAGAAGAATTTACAATGGGAAATGTTTTCCAACTAATCAGTGTATTTTTATTTCATATGCAGATATAACATCCCTAGGGAAAAGTGAGACTGAGTTTCAAGTCATATGCTTTTGCAAGTTTTAGTTATAGCGTATTTCCTTCATAAAGGAAACATCAATTAAGTACTTATTACAAAACAAAGACAAAAATAATTTGGCTCAAGTTTCAGAGTAATTTAAAAACCAAATACTCTTAACCATTCAATTAAAGACTGGTTGGCAAACTGACCTTCAGTATTTTCTAAGGGACTGACAGTTTAAGGAAAGGAAAATGAAGGCTGGATG
>NW_011187228.1:0-609 GCF_000146605.3 Meleagris gallopavo | reverse complement strand
TAAGATGAATGGCTAGCTACTGAGGCACGGGCAGGGGAATGTCTGACAAGGCTCGACTGCACAGAGTGAGAGCTGTGACTGGTGCCTAAAAATAAAGATACAGAATCAGAAGAGTTTGATAAAGCCTCCCATACACGTTAGATTTATGACATACAACCATTTTTAGCAATTAAATACAACATTAATGGGTCTAATCAACAGCATTTAAATCAATGGAACTGTAGGATTAGGTATCTTGCACTTAACGTTGCAGAGCATGCGAGTGCATTTCACTCATTTTATCACGGAACCTCATTTTCTGTTCTATTCCCAATCCCTGTGAGATAAATCACTTGAAAAATGCTTCAGCCCTGCTCTCACCACGTTAACAGTTTGCTTCTTAATATTAATAAAGACAGTACAGGAGATAGAGATGTCAGTGTTTCAAAAATGCAAATATTCTTTCTTAATATGCTTCAATGGATGCTCAAAGACTCAGACTGGATCAGAAAACGTTAGAGCATATTTTTTAAGCATTAAGAAAATTTTAATGTAAAAAAAAATACCAGTTTATGAATATTATTTAGTGTCGTTCCTAAATGAAGAACTTGTATAAACCTCTTCAGAGCT
>NW_011187227.1:0-1167 GCF_000146605.3 Meleagris gallopavo | reverse complement strand
CAATATTTTAACCGACTGTCGTGTCTTCTGATGGTAAGAAATATACTGCTAGAAATTCTTTAATTAAATTCAAAACTGGGAAGATAATCTGCCATTTCCCATATATACAAGAAGGAGTCGCATGTGCAACATTAGCAGCCAGGTCAACAGATCTTCCCACCTTTTTCTACTGAATTGAATTTATATGGCAAATAGCAGTTCTTATAAATTTATGTCCACAAGTATACCAATGATGCTGTAGTTACAGTTGTGTATGTTGCATGGAAAGGACTTGGATTGTTCTAAGTGATCATATCTCATTTCCTTCCTCGTACATTCATGCACATCTCAGATCATAACATGCTATTAATTAATACTGAAAAATGCATCCAGTACTTCCCATTTGCCAACACGTGATCGTTGTGAATAAACTGATACGGTGGACAAATTGTTACATTTGGAAGATCTGGGGGACAAATGATCTTTCATTGGGTTCAGAAGTTCTGACAGTCATTTTTCCTATCTTTCAGATAAATCTTTTCTCCCGATTTGCTATCAGAGATTATTTCCTCTACATTTACATCCAAAAAAATTTAGAAAAATGTAGAATGAATATAACAAAATACTGTAGAAGTACTATTGTAGATTAGTACATCTTAATATTCTATAAAACACAGACAGTAAGAAACAGTAAGAAAAATAGAAATTGATTCATTTAACTAATAAAATGGCTTTGGACTTAAAACTCAGACATCTTCCTTTCACCAAATCATTCAGCAACTTTTCTTTAAAAAGAAAACCCAGCAGCAAAGATCTCACGTGGAACAATCACTGCTGTCTTCCTGCACTTCATCTTCCCCTTAATGACATACCTATCAGCCTAGCCATTCAAAAATGTTGTATTTCGTACTTCTGATCAAGCTCAATCCACTGTCCTTCAGTCTCCAATGGGCACACTGAGACATACAAATGTGAAAGTAGGACATGGCTTAGTGGGCATGGTGGGGATGGATTGACGATGGACCAGATGATGTTAGCAATCTTTTCCAGCTGTAAGGATTCTATGATTCTGTGAACCTTTTAGTTGGACAAGTGCCACTGACATCTGAAACACCCATCATCAGTTGGCACTGTACAATTGTACAAAACATAAAGAAAATGCAAGCAGAAAAAAAGCTTAGCAAATCC
>NW_011187226.1:0-594 GCF_000146605.3 Meleagris gallopavo | reverse complement strand
AGTTTTATGCTGAAAATTCTTAAGGCAAATGTTGGAAGGATTTGCTTTTTTTTCTCAATGAATTTTTATTTGAGAGAAAGCTAAATAATGTTTTATTAAAATAGCCTATTGCTGGTGATGATGCAGGAAATCTGTATAGCTTCTATAGTTTTCTATGAGGTCATGAATTCCTTTATTCCTTTTATTGATCTGCGTGTTTGTTTTGAATATGAAGTCCTTTATGTCCTTGGTGGTCTTTCTTTTTTCTTTTTTCTTTTTACTGAAATCATTCAGCAATAATAGTAACCAAAACCATTCCAGTTCAGTTCTCATTAGTTTTTATATTGGTTTTGAATATTATTCAATGATCTGAAAACAACTTTCTGAACCAGCTTTCACCCAATTATTTTTAACAGTTGTGGGGATAATGAATCACTAGATGACGCTTTAAGGCTTTATCTTTACTAATCAACTAAATGTCACCAGAGAATGCTATTGGATATTGAAACTTACTTGTCTGTAGTGCTAATATGCTAGAAGAAACAATAATTCTAGGCATAGAATAGGTATCCTTTTAGCCTGTGCAGATAGACACAATTCTTGGACAGTTCAGGA
>NW_011187225.1:0-407 GCF_000146605.3 Meleagris gallopavo | reverse complement strand
TTTTCTTGAACCTAGCAAATTCTTTTGCTAGATTACTCCATTCGGGAAGAGGGAAATTTTGAAATAACTCCCACTTTCTTGTGAACTGCATTCAGTCAACTGGGGCAAAACTCATCCTGGGTCCTTCAAGGCCTACTATACTTCTCAATTTCTTTCTTTCATTACAATCCCTGTTTCTAGATACTTTCCAAGCCCCCCTCATTTAATTTGTCTGGGTCCCTTACTTCAACTCCTTTTACCTGTATTCTATCGGGAAAAAATATTCTTGCTCAGACTAGCAAAAGACCTTCAGAGGTATAAACAGGTTAAAGGTTGTAACTATTCATGCCAGACAGACCCTCTTGACATGATCATGAGACGTCTAGCTTGTACACCTGGCATGGGTGTCAGCAGATGCTATAAAGACC
>NW_011187224.1:0-661 GCF_000146605.3 Meleagris gallopavo | reverse complement strand
TCATTCTATAACATCTGACCAAGTGAAGAATGAAAATACAATTTTTATTTTGAAGTACCTAACCTTGGATCCCGAATCTTCAGTGACCTGAATCCTGGGAACTAGACTTTATGGGGAGGGGCTATAGAAAACCAGTTCGTCAGAACTAATGTAAAACTAAGGTAAGGCACAGGGTAGAATTGCATCCATTTAGGATGCTTTTGACAGTGTAGTTCTTAATGGTTAGAACTTCATTTCTCTGTTAAGAGATGTTGGACATATTTTGTCATGAGAATAATACGATTGAGTCCTTTTGTTTAGATGAATAAGATAAACACTGTATTTCTTTAGGCTTACTGTTATCCTGCATAGAAGAAGAGGGATTTTGAAGCTTCCTGGGGCAGAATTAGGTCCTTGCTCAATTAATTTTTGGGATTCTGCTTTTTCTTTCAGACCAAAGTTTGTTCATTTTGTTGACAGGCCTGATTCTTCTTGCCGATCTGAAGATTCATCTTGTGAGAATTGAATGTTGTTTCTGCATCAGAACAAAATAAGAATTTTGTTAACTTCATGGTCTTTACCGTTTGGGGTTTTGTTTTATAGTTCGTTTCAGGGGCCTTACTACTTTATTAGAGTTCTATAAGTTAAAGTAATATGTATGTATATATGTATAGCCAACATT
>NW_011187223.1:0-1127 GCF_000146605.3 Meleagris gallopavo | reverse complement strand
ACCAGTTTATACATGGCGTCAGTCTCCTTATCCACTACCAACAATGTGGTTTTTTCCTCAGACTGCTTAATCTTTCCCACTACACTTTCATGATCCAGTGCATCCACTCGCTCACCATTGACAGCTACCAGGATATCATCATTTTTGTAGACCTGCCTTGGCTGCTGGGCTCTTGGAATCAACATCTTTGATTACATGATCTAAGTTCAAAAGGGAAAAAAAAGGTGAATGTGAAGGACTGTTTGGTAAGTGTAATGTTATTTTGTGTGGTAAAAGCTATTGTTGAAATTGCACTTGAGGTTGAGACAGTTTCCCTGATACAGGCTTATTAAAAAGCCAGACAAGGAGAATGAGTCTGCAGACTGTACAGGAATAATGGAATAAACTGTATCGCAAATGTTATGGCCTGTGTGTTGGCTTGTTCTTACCACCAGTGTTTTGTTCCATCCGTAGATAAAAGCCATAACCATTTTTTCCTTTCTGAAGCTCAATAAGTTTTGGTTTAAGAGGAAGGAGTTTTAGGTTGGCGTTCTCTTTGCTCAGCACCATCTTCTGGCTTGTATAATGGCGGTCCGTTTCTTCATTTGAAAGTAGAAGCATAATGTGATTTCCAGACTTCTTTACCTGCATTAGTACATGTACAGTCACAGATATGACCCCTTCAAAAACAATTGTAGTTACATCAGTAACTGGCTTACTGATACACAAGTGGTGGTGAGTACTGCTGATGCATCAGCTGGAAGATCTGGGCGAGGCTATTATAAGTTCTTTTTTTCCCTTTTTTTCTTAATAATTTGGACCATGTCAAGATTTCACACACACAACATCTCACACATATATGAAGAAAAGTTCTGTATTTCTTACTGTTTTCCTGGTCTCTGAATAACTAGCTGTAGAATTGAGCTACCTAACAGCTATCAGGTTGACATGCAGTAGCAGTGAAATCCAGTAAGTCTCAGTAGATGGTGTCTGACTCCCATCTAAACCTGAAACTCTGTAAGACAAACATGTCATGCCATCTCTATCACTATTTTGGATTATAGCAGCAACAAGCAGATAACTTATCTTTGCTCTAGCGTTAAATTTCGGTCACGCTCTTGGCCCACTTCAATGTCCCTGTATGACTG
>NW_011187222.1:0-721 GCF_000146605.3 Meleagris gallopavo | reverse complement strand
TTTTTTCTTAATAATTTGGACCATGTCAAGATTTCACACACACAACATCTCACACATATATGAAGAAAAGTTCTGTATTTCTTACTGTTTTCCTGGTCTCTGAATAACTAGCTGTAGAATTGAGCTACCTAACAGCTATAAGGTTGACATGCAGTAGCAGTGAAATCCAGTAAGTCTCAGTAGATGGTGTCTGACTCCCATCTAAACCTGAAACTCTGTAAGACAAACATGTCATGCCATCTCTATCACTATTTTGGATTATAGCAGCAACAAGCAGATAACTTATCTTTGCTCTAGCGTTAAATTTCGGTCACGCTCTTGGCCTACTTCAACGTCCCTGTGTGACTGAAGATTTTTGGTCTGTTCAAACTTTCTGTTTAATTCCATCTTTCTCCAACTGCTTTCTAGTTCAGTGGGTGCCCTCTTCACTCATTTGAAGGAACATCACTGCAGCTGATGGTTTGCAGCCCCAAAAAACACAGGTGTTGCACAGCTCAGTAGCTAGGAACCTGCACTCAATTGTGTTGCTGGAATGCCAGAGCATGACCAGCCCTCTGAAATCTCTTCAGCTTCAGCTGTGTTTTAGCAGTGCCCTTAGTGGACAACTGGAGGTCTCATTAGCAATGTTCTTTGCAGCTGAGGCCAGGCAGCAAAATTACTTGCAGTTTAATTTTCATTAATCTTGGGCTTCTTAGCAGAAAAAAGGAACTGCTGTCTAAAA
>NW_011187221.1:0-1342 GCF_000146605.3 Meleagris gallopavo | reverse complement strand
GAGGTCTGTGCCAGTCCCCTCAGGCAATTAATCTTAGAAGTGAATGTAGTTACAACCCAACGTATGTGATTTCAGCCACTGCCTGGTGCTTGTGGCAAGCCTGATGCAATGGGTTCTCAGAAAAGTGTGAGGAGGAAGTAATGGGCTTCCTCACTCTTCTGCAGTAAGAATAGCTCATTCATTATTTATATTCACTAGAGTTTGGTTCCTGTATTTTTGTTGAACTTTGCCTTGCTGCAGTGGCAATCTTTTTCAGTTGTTGAATCCTTGTAGTAGCTTCTTAAAGCTTACCAAAATTGAGGGCACATCGTGTATTATTTCATAGTGTTATAAACGTTATTCTTAGTTGCAAAATAGTGATATGGAATGTGTTTAGAGAACTGGCCTTCAAAAGCAGATTAAACTTAACTTTGCATTTTATTTATTGCTTTAAACTCTTTGGAAACTCTCTGTATAGTGTTCATGTAAAAATATTTCTCTGCGAGATCAGCAAATTGAGGTGTGATAGCGTAAATTGAGGAAATTTAGGAAAGCTAAAAAGGAAACCTATGGAGAACTCCAGGTTGCCTGCAGGACTTCAGGTCGGTAAAAATCGTAACATAAAATTGTTTATTATTTTGAGTGAGTGAAACTTAGCATACTTAATAACGTAAAGGAATTTTTGAAGTTCTGTGCCAATGTATCACTTTCTTAATCTGAGGTTGTACTAAAATCATAGAATCAGAACATCCTAAAGGTTGTAAGGGGCCCATAAGGATCATTGAGTCCATCTCCGGCCCACCACAGGACCACCCGAAGACCAGACTGTATGGCTGAGAGCATTGAAAATGATTGTATTCAGCCAGTTGATCAGTGCAATGTTTATAGAGGCCTTCTTTCTTGAGCATTTTTCTTTGAAAGGTTTTGTGATAATATGAAAAGTTGGAGACTGAGATCTTGAATGTTTGAATCAAACAGATGTTAATGATTTTTCACTTTCCTGGAAGGTCTGGTATAGAGCTTTCTGTCGCAGCAATTTTCTGTCAAAACATGGATTTGATGAAACTTAACTTCTTATAGGAGCAGAGAAGTTTCATTTATGTTTTCAGGAAAAAGCTATCAAAATATTTTATTTGTGGTTAAAGCTAGAATATTAAGAAGAAAACTGTAAGTCAAAGCTGAACGTCTGACACTGTCAAAATAATCTGTCAGTCAGTCGTTTCCCAAAATAAAAATTGCAGAATTTGTGTTCTATAGAAAGTGTTGTTGGTTTTTTTTTATTTCCCTTTTGAAAGGGGATTTCAGAATATCTGTTTTTTCTTCCTTAGGCCTTGCAATATTACTACTACATATATATATATAT
>NW_011187220.1:0-309 GCF_000146605.3 Meleagris gallopavo | reverse complement strand
TGGAGCCAGGCTCCACCCCTTCCTGCAGCACAGGTGATTTGCCTTCACCTGTGCTCCCGTGGCTGACTCATTGCTCGCCTCAGGTGATCAATCAGAGGTTCAGGCCATGATTCAGTAGCCCCATACAGTATCTATTGTTACATGTACGTATTTTAGATGGCCATATTTGGGAACACGAGTGACATCTGTCTGCCACAGTTGAAGAGGTGCTGTGCCACGAGGATTCGTCCCCATTTGAGGTGAGGGGGCAATTACCTGGCAATCTGGGCATGTTAGAATAATGTTACAGGCTTGATCCACTGTCAGTTG
>NW_011187219.1:0-1140 GCF_000146605.3 Meleagris gallopavo | reverse complement strand
CTGTTTTTGTTCTGAAAGTACTTTTTCTTATTTAATGATGATGCCTAGAAGGATGGTATCACCTTACTGACTTTGACTGATTTAACTTTCTAAATTCGCACTTTCAGGTAATGCCTAGGCTCCACAAATTCTTTTTACAGACCATATCTATGACGCGGTTTTTGCTATCTGTCTGCACAGCTGAAATATCTCACATTTCGGTTACTGCAACACTCTTTTTGTCTGACTTTGACAAATGCAATCCTGCTCAGCTGCTGTGAAGATCTTTTTCCTGGCCTGTCATTTTGACCATTTCACCTCTCTCTACACCTCCCTCTTCTAGTTACTGCTTTCTGCCACTTCAAACACAAGCTGCTTGGTTTCACTTTCAAAGTCCTTTCGAAACACATCCCCACCCTACAAATGATCTTTTCATTCAGTAAAGAGCAGTTGACACTAGCTACCCATTGGCACACAAAACCAGTCTCTTAACAGACTTTTAATTAAGTGACTTTGTGATTTCTCCCACTGTCTGTAAGACTGAGAAGCACTTCTTGAAAACATTCCCCACATCAGTACTCTCTTTTCAGCCCTGCCATTAAAACTTGCCGTATCATGATACCCAGAGAGAGGTAAGGACATAAAGATGTCAGGAGTACCATCTTTTATTCACCCAAAATCATATCATTATTTCCCCATTTATCTATCTGAATGCAAGTTCTTTGCAAAAAGGGGATTCTGTGAGTTTTAATATGTTTTCTCTTACAATGGCATCCTAGTAAGTTTGAAAGCATAGAAAATATAAGAAAAATGAGTAAATTTCTTAAAAGCTTTTCTATATTTCTTGCATTGAATGATTTGAACAATATTTCTACCTTTCCTGGATCTTCTGCTCTTTAGATGCTGCTGCTAACTTGTCTTCTCTTCCAGGCTAAATATTCGCTGGATCCATATTGGCTGTCCTAAGACTTCTGTCTCATATCAGTATAATTGTCAGAACTGAGCCTATCATCAACATTTACACAGAATGGCTGGATTCTTCTTAAATATAGAATTTCAGGCATAATGATGGGATCTAAATTAGATATTTCCTCAGAACTGATACCATGTGCAGAGTAACTGGCCATTCCTTCTGTCTTGCATCATTGCTTGGATAAAAAT
>NW_011187218.1:0-578 GCF_000146605.3 Meleagris gallopavo | reverse complement strand
GGTGAAGCAAGTTTTACTCATTGCAAATTTTTAAAGTGTCAGATTTCAGTTTCCTGATTATGGAAATAAGATAAAATTTGATTTAAAAAAATGTGCTTATTATATACTTATAGGTACAGTACATTTCTCTTTAGTACATAAAAATAAATGATAAAAATAACATTATATATATTTAAGTTGAATTAGAAGGTATAGTAAAGTCAAGATAACTGTGGAAAAGTGAGCTCAGTTATACTTCTGGTTGTACATCTGTTTTTTTATTGTTTTTTTCTTCAGTATACTCTATGTCCAGAATCCATTTTCCTGTTGGTGAGTACACCAAGTACGAACTTATATCTTTAGTAAATTATAAGCAGGAAAGACATCTTATGTATAAATTCCTTGGCATGAAGTCACTTAAGAAACAGATTTCAGAACAAATATGCCAATATTATTTGGTGAACGTTTACAAGGAAAAAAAGTGAGAATGAAGTGTTCAGTTGCTAGTTGTAACTAGGCTGAAAGCTGCACATTTTTCATTCAAATTAATTTTCAATGAAATTATGTTAACAATCAAAATTATAACTGGGTATGAAAGG
>NW_011187217.1:0-658 GCF_000146605.3 Meleagris gallopavo | reverse complement strand
GTAGTGAGACCTCATCTGAAGTATTTTGTATAATTCCAGTTATGCAAGTTCAAAAAAGATGAATTTAAATCTGAACAGGTGCTGAATAGGATTTTTACAGAGATCAAGTATTCAACTATCTTATGGGAGGAAACTGAAGGGACATTTTTTATTACATTGAAAAATGAAGGCCAAGAAGATTTCTTACAGCAAATGCACTGGGGGCAAAAGATTAGTTAAATCTGAAAGATAATGTTGGTCTTAAGAACAAACAGGTAGAAAGTAAACTTGAATAAATTAAGATGGAAATTTAATGAAGGTTAGTAATTTTCACTACAGGAGTAAGGTCCTATAACAATCTTCCTAAAAGACAGTTTAGGGAACATAATCAGCCTGAAGAAAAGACTATATAATATTGTATGTCATGGCAGAGGACTGGATTTGGTGATCTCTGAAGTTTACTCAAATCCAATATATCTACTGGCTTAAATGAAAACCCTCATTTCCCTAAAAGGCTGTTTTCACATAGCTGCACTACAGCTTGCACATTGATTTAACTTATTTTAATCAGTCTTCTTTTAAGTTTCTCCTTTTTATTATTCTAAGCTATATTTATATTTCAAATAGCCACTTGTAAAACCTCAATTAGGCACAAGTGCATAGTCATATTTTTAGTACC
>NW_011187216.1:0-745 GCF_000146605.3 Meleagris gallopavo | reverse complement strand
TAAACTTGAATAAATTAAGATGGAAATTTAATGAAGGTTAGTAATTTTCACTACAGGAGTAAGGTCCTATAACAATCTTCCTAAAAGACAGTTTAGGGAACATAATCAGCCTGAAGAAAAGACTATATAATATTGTATGTCATGGCAGAGGACTGGATTTGGTGATCTCTGAAGTTTACTCAAATCCAATATATCTACTGGCTTAAATGAAAACCCTCATTTCCCTAAAAGGCTGTTTTCACATAGCTGCACTACAGCTTGCACATTGATTTAACTTATTTTAATCAGTCTTCTTTTAAGTTTCTCCTTTTTATTATTCTAAGCTATATTTATATTTCAAATAGCCATTTGTAAAACCTCAATTAGGCACAAGTGCATAGTCATATTTTTAGTACCCACAACAGCATTGTAGTCATGCAGTTTAAGATCAGATTCTGTGTCATAAGCTATTGACGTCTAGAGGGTAGAAGCTGGAAGTGCTCTGCATCCAGTGGGCATGCTTGGCTTTTAAATCTGGCTCCTTGTTAAGAGTAGTCAGTTCATTTTATAATCCAAGCTAAGTAAGCTACACAGAACTAAAATATGTTGCGTGGTAATTTCTAGTACTATTTCTTTTGTCTCACTACCCTAGGTTTTTGGGGTTTTCTATGTTTTTGCTACATGAAGGTACTTCCAGATAAAATAGGATATCTCAAGATATAAATAATTTCTCACAATTGCTAAATGGAGTTATTGGCTCAGTAAT
>NW_011187215.1:0-640 GCF_000146605.3 Meleagris gallopavo | reverse complement strand
CCTGTAAATTGGAGCAAGACACAACTCTGCGATATAATACGGTAAATACAGAAAACAGCCAAACTATCACATTTTCCATGCATTTTAAGAAGACAAAACATCTCTTAAAATAGCTATTGGAATATTTTGGTTTTGCCATCTTATCTTCCTTCAATTCACTGTTTCTTAACCAACATGATTTTTATATCACAGAACGGTTGAGATTGTAAGGGACCTTTCGAGGTTATCTCATCCAACCCTCAGACTCAAGAAAGGACGCTCAGAGCAGCTTACCTGGGACCATATCCAGACAGATTTTTCTCAAGGAAGGAGACTCCACATTGTCTCTGGGCACCCTGTGCCAGTACTCAGTCTCCTCAAAGAAAAGCACATCCCGATGTTTGGAGGGAACCTAATGTGTGAGGGGTCTGGAGCACAGGCCTTATGAAGAGTGGCTGAGGGAGCTGGGATTATTTAGTCTGGAGGAGGCTCATTATTGCTCCCTACAACTACCTGAAAGTAGTTAAGGTGAAATGCGGTTTGGCTTTTGCTTCGAAGTAACTAGTAATAGGACTAGAGGGAATGGCCTCAAGTTCACAGAATGGCCAGAGTTGAAACGGACCTCAAGGATCATGAATCTCTAACCCCCTGCCACATGCCG
>NW_011187214.1:0-724 GCF_000146605.3 Meleagris gallopavo | reverse complement strand
TCAAAATTATTATTCATACTTGTTTCCAGTTAGCCGATCCAGAGGTAAAAGTTAGTCTGCAGTCCCTTGCGAATACTGGATCCAGTATTTCCCATTCAGATTTAATTTTAACAGCCAAAAATGTGATCTCATTACCTTATTTATTTATTTATTTATTTATTTGAAATATTTTTAAGGAACTGGCTGTATATTAAAAGTCTGTTTATTTTGTTCCGTATAATTAAAAAAGTACAACAAGATTTTATTTCAAAAATTCTTCCAGATGTAAAACCTGCAGAAAGTGTAAACTCTCTTTAATAGTGTCTCCAAATGGAGTACTGTTGTACTGTTTTCAGAAGTCCTAGCTAGCAGTTTGCAAATGTGCAATTAAAATTCTGGCTTTTCTCTAATTACAGAACACTTAAGTTAAATGGTTATAATAGACATATAATGATGGCTTTATAAACCTACAGTTACTTGCAATCTAAAGTAATTTTTACTTGACTTAAAAAAGCATCCATTAAATGCCTAATATGATGTTTGTGTAATTTATCAAGACATTTAGTGAATGCTTTATAAACTTAAATAGTAATTATTATCAAAGATAACTATTAACCATATAGATTAAGATGCTATTGATGTGAATTAGCTTTTTCAGATTAAACAGTGAAAATCATACTTAAAGTCTGTTGGTCTAAAAGTAGATTAGAATGCTATACATTTGTAATGGTAATTTCAGGGATAA
>NW_011187213.1:0-791 GCF_000146605.3 Meleagris gallopavo | reverse complement strand
TCTAAGACTGGCTTTTGCAGATCATCCCTGCAAAGATTGTATATCTGCTGTAGCTTTTAGAAGTTTTGACTGTGGGACATTAAAAAGAAACTGCAACTTTCTTTTCTTTTTACCCTTTCGTCTATGCAGTGCTCAGATGTGAATACAACTGTAGTCTTTGTTTGTCTAAGATGTTCTTCTGCTTTGTGTCTGTTTCTGCCTTCCAAATACTCTATTTCTATCTTTAATTGGTTATGGCACACATTAAGCAGAGAACAATCTTATGACTGAACCAGCTCCACAGACTGCTAGCTTCATTATAGAACCTTAACTTAATGTTCAGACTGTTGGTGCATTAATAATTGCTCAGCATAAAATGTTGGCTTGCTTTCATGTCTTTTTTTCCTCTACTAAGCTTTCACTGTTTGTAAACAGCATACCTCCTGGCTAGTTAGCCTACGCTGCGTTTTTCTAGTTAGTGTGGTAGAGAGGGAAGGTTAACTACAACTACTTGCAATTCTTCTCAGATTTTCACTAGACCTTCCATTTTAATCTTTTTAGATGGTAAAACCCCCGTGGATACATTTATGTGAATATTCCCATCCCTTTCTTTCAGTGGCCTCTCTCAAAAATGTATTTTGCTATTGACCATGCAGATATAACTTGGATTTATTTATCAGCTGTGGTGGTTCTCAACATTTTTCTCCCCAGTTTATTTCTAGACTACCAAGAATCTTGCAGCAGAAACGTAAGTCTTCATATAGCAACTCCACTGTTCTGCTCCAATAGTGTGTTGCTTCTGTTTTTTGCCT
>NW_011187212.1:0-703 GCF_000146605.3 Meleagris gallopavo | reverse complement strand
TGCATCCTCTGAAAACTCCAGAAGATCTGTGAAAGGAAATTACAGAACAGTCTTTACTGAAAGCTGATGCACTGCTACTGTTGAACTATTGAATTGCACTTCTTGCATCTAACATTTCAACACGCATAGCGTCTGAAGTAACAAACCAATCCAACAATCTTTATCATGAAATCTATTTTCAAGTCAGATACAGCTCTGCATGGAGCTCAGGTTCACCGACTGGAATGCTGCAGTACTCCAATGATGCATTACAAGACACAGCACCACAGCACCGCCTGCCCATCCCGTGTCCCTCGGGTTATGACTTCCCCACACATGCACACGCTCCTCTAAATGCTGGGTCACCCACCATACGTGGGTATTTGTGGCTTACAGCCACAGCTCAGCAGCGGGTGAATTAAATCAGAGCTGAGGACCTTCAAAAGTGCATGACTATGAGATTTGGAAGATTTCCTATTGCAAGTGCAGGAAAGACAAATTGATCCCTCTTCTTACAAGAGCTGCCTGTTTGTATTTGCTTTTGCTGCCAACGGCATTACAAACCAGCAGCCATGAATTCGGAAAGGAGGAGGCTCAGAGCGACACTGGAAGCTCTGCCAACATGCTCTGTACCTGTGGCCTCAGTATTTGTACCACCTAGTTCTGGACTGCAAACCTGTAATTCACTATCTAATTAAATCCTTGCCCTACTTTCTTCTTTAAA
>NW_011187211.1:0-514 GCF_000146605.3 Meleagris gallopavo | reverse complement strand
AAGAAAGCAACAAATTTGAGTTAGCAGAACCGAAAAGAGGAAGGATTTTTAAATACCTTGAAGCTTTCCCTTGGGACTGCTGCTTTATATGCTCTCCATATTCAGGATGGGAATACAGCACAAGAATTTTGCTCTTCAAATGCGCTTCTTTGTATGATATAGTCAATTAAGCTTTCTCTGTGTGCATTACAGATGAATTTTGAGAATGATTTTGGGCACTAATTTGAGCTTTCGTTTGTGAAATAAGCTACGAGAGAGCTATTGTGTCTCTAATGTTCATTGACTCTTCCCCATTTCAGTGATTACAGGCTCGTGGAAACTGGCAGATGTCAACTCATTTGATAGGCTGTAAAAGTGTTATACTGTACAAAAAGAAAATCTTTCTCCCTCTACAAACTGAGGATCATAGTTCTTTTTTTTTTTTTCCACATCATCTGCTGTTGGGTTATATAGTCAGGTGATGATGCTTGACTATAACAGGTATTCTGTGAAGTGGACGGTGAGTAATTCATGT
>NW_011187210.1:0-681 GCF_000146605.3 Meleagris gallopavo | reverse complement strand
CAAGATGTGGAGAAAAGATCTGGAAGTGAATAATAATGCAGCTCATTACCACCTAGCACTTATAAGATGCCCGCTGTGCATCCTCATTTTAAGGTACTTTAGGTCAAGAGCTTAAGACATACGCTTCCCTAGTGAAGAACTGAAGCCACTGAAGCCCTAAATAACGTTACTGGGCTGATATGTTTACCCTCCCTCCCAAGTTTAAATTTGACTCCAGTACCAATAATGTAAGAAAGGACAAGTTATCTTTGTCTAATCAGTTTGTGCAATCAGAAATTTAGTTTTGTAGAAATATTAGTTGTCACCCTTAGTTTCAGATGCAGTAATGTGAAAATCACATCCTACCCCAGCCACATCAGGCCTTTTTCAAGGCTTGCCTTCTTTTGATAAAGGTCTCCTTAAAATTTTGAAGAGATTTTTCCTTCTTAAACAATAAAAAAAAGAAATAGTTTTAACTATTTACTTTCCTCTAGTATTTGACAATGGTAATACTTTTATGTGCAACATATCAATGTGAAATTGCTACATACATACATGCAGTTATTGTTCTGTGAAGATAATGAGTAAAAACCTGAATACTTTAGTCATAGGTGGTTTATTTTAAGCTGGAGAAAGAATTATGTTGTACAAATTTGTCAGTGTGAAAAAGCCAGTCAGACTGACCTGCTGGTTATACTGGAA
>NW_011187209.1:0-517 GCF_000146605.3 Meleagris gallopavo | reverse complement strand
TCAAGTCAATATCAAGGTAGCAGGGTGATCTGCATACCAATCGATTTGCAAATGTATACTCTTTCTGTCTCTGCCAACACGATTAAAACTCGTTCATGAAACAACAGCTTTCTGTAATCACCTCCTGGCAGATTTCAATAATAACTCAGCCATATAAAAGCCTCTTGGTTTCTTATGTATTAAAGATACTTTCCTCTAATTTTCTACCTCTTGGACAGTAACTTCCTATTCACTTGAAAGCCTTCTGAATGTGCTTAGTCACCTATCCTCCAGAAACGCCATCTACTTACTGACTGCAAAGACTATTCCCAATAACCAAAAGAAAAAGGTGGTTGGTTTATACCCCAATCTGATAGTGGATAGGATCTGAAAGAGCCCTGAGTCATCATCATGTTACTGCAAATCTCAGTCACTTCCTTAATTAAATGTCATTACTTCCAAATTGTTAAATTCTTATGGATAATGAGCTTGGCAGTTCTTATCTATTCTCTTATGGACAGTTGTCCATTTCAGAAAA
>NW_011187208.1:0-538 GCF_000146605.3 Meleagris gallopavo | reverse complement strand
CTGACTGCAAAGGTAGTTTATAAAAGAATATGAGCAAGCAGAGTGTTAGAGTGATGATGCACATCTTGAGACACTGAAGTCCAGCCAAAAGTTTCATCGCAAGGAGGAGAACCCCGGTCATCAGGACCACGCTAAATCAAGGCCCCAGAGTCACACGCTGACATCCCCTGGAGTGGTGAGACACTCATCATGCCAGGCTGTATCATCTGGTTGTGCCTACGTGTCCATTTCTCTGGCAATATTTTGAACAGCAGTGCAGTCACTTGAAAGGAATGCGAATGATAGAATGGGTGCGACTAGAAAGGGGAAACAAAATGGTAGCATCACTACAAGTCAAAAAAAGACTCTATTTTCTGTAATGGTCCGTGTTTTGCATGCAAGAAGAGCTATCTGTAAACATTTGCATCCGAAGCAGGCTCTGTGCCTGGGGCGGACAAGGCTAGTATAAAAGCCAGTCCAGCACCAGGCTCCCTCATCCTCTTCTCTTGCCTTCTCCGCTTTTGGTGAACAAGGTGAGCTGCAATGGTCTTCTCCTCAC
>NW_011187207.1:0-488 GCF_000146605.3 Meleagris gallopavo | reverse complement strand
TCCCTCCCTCCCTCCCTCCCTTCCTTCCTTCCTTCCTTCCTTCCTTCCTTCCTTCCTTCCTTCCTCTTCCTCTTCCTCTTCCCCCTTCCTTCCTTCTTTTCTCTTCCCTCCCCCTTCCTTCCTTCCTTTCTTTCTCTAGCAGCTGTTAATGTAAATGCCTGTAATGCACCTCTATCCCTCCTACCCACTACTCTGGCAGACACTGATCCCATAACATCCATGCTGACAAGCTGATCTAAGTATAGACCAGATCATCACTAAATGACTGCTTGTGACATTTGGCTTTGTCTCTGTGTATGCCATGCCCAGGTCACCCTCTAGCAGCCTTTTAATACAATGCACGTACTTGGTTAAGAATTGACTGAACAGAAGATCATCTTGTCTGACTAGGAAACAATGACAGGATGAACAATTTTGTGCTTGTGCTTTTTGGCGGCTCAGAAACTCGTGTATTTGATTTATTAGCCTCAATCTCAGTTAACTTGTAT
>NW_011187206.1:0-513 GCF_000146605.3 Meleagris gallopavo | reverse complement strand
ACTGGGCAGTGATTTCTCAGAAGCTGGAGGAACTGGCTTTCTGCAGTGCTCTTCTCTTTGGCAGAATCAGTTGCCCACACAAGTCACTGTCTGCCCCTGTTCTGTAGCACTCACTGACCCAAGCATTGGGCTGCTCTGACAAATCAGACCTCTGATGCTAGACACAAGCTGGGCTGCAAACCTCCGGTATGCCTTCTGTCACTGTGATTTGGCTCTCTGGTTGCTGACCAGATCTCTGGGGGCTTCCTGACAGGCAGGAATGTGTTCAGGAGGGCTTGTTGGGACGCACCCTGCAGGCACCGACTGCACGGGCTGCTGCCTCTTCACACAGTGCCACTTGTGCACTGAAGGCACTGGCTGTTGGTCAGTTTGTGCACCTGACAGCGCCAGCTAGGAATTGCCCACAGATTCTGTTGCCTTCAGTGCATGGTGTGGTGTTGGTGAGATGTACCCGCGTCAGGAGGATGGCACCGGGTCCTTTGTAGGTGCAGCGATGCCACGCCATTCCTGGTT
>NW_011187205.1:0-620 GCF_000146605.3 Meleagris gallopavo | reverse complement strand
CCGGTATGCCTTCTGTCACTGTGATTTGGCTCTCTGGTTGCTGACCAGATCTCTGGGGGCTTCCTGACAGGCAGGAATGTGTTCAGGAGGGCTTGTTGGGACGCACCCTGCAGGCACCGACTGCACGGGCTGCTGCCTCTTCACACAGTGCCACTTGTGCACTGAAGGCACTGGCTGTTGGTCAGTTTGTGCACCTGACAGCGCCAGCTAGGAATTGCCCACAGATTCTGTTGCCTTCAGTGCATGGTGTGGTGTTGGTGAGATGTACCCGCGTCAGGAGGATGGCACCGGGTCCTTTGTAGGTGCAGCGATGCCACGCCATTCCTGGTTCCACCTGAGTTGTGCACCAGTGCCCAGAACCAACCCAGCTGTTCCGTTGTTCTCGTGGTTGCATGTGAAGCCCTCAGAAGCCATTGGTTCCCGGCCTGCTTGTTCTGCCCAACTTCTGCGGAGCCATTTAACGCCTTTCTTTGCAGGTCCTTACAGCCCTTCCTGGCAGCCTGCAGCAACCAGTCCTTTTCCAGCATTGCTCTGCCCTGCTTCACAGCTCAGGGCTAGACACTCCAGACATGGAGAAGCTCCTGGCTGTACTGCAGCACCTCTCTGCTATAAGGTGATCC
>NW_011187204.1:0-566 GCF_000146605.3 Meleagris gallopavo | reverse complement strand
TTTTCATGAGATATTCTGAAGGCACTCAGCTGCAGTTAATTTCTGTCTTGCTGACATCAAACCATTTCATATGTAAGTAGCTGCACAGAATTAAAAGACTAATCTCTTTAATAAGAGCCTATAATATTAAACCTTAAAGGTCTTATTCAAACATGAGGTCAGTGAGAAACTGAAGAAACAGAATATAATTTGGGTGATGCCATGAAACCAAATTCCTGAATGTAAACTCTGATTATGGTATGGATATAACAGGTTTCACATGAGCATTCCATATTATGGGTAAAGAAAAGTCAGACTGAGAGGGCTCTTAGAGGGAATGATTAAGTCTTAACTTTGCTCTCCCCAAGTGACTGAGCTCTCACAAGGGCCGTAGTGATCTGCTGGTTGCAGGGATCATTTCACAAGTCACAAGGGGAAAGATGGAGTAAGGAAATGATCGTCTGACATAAATTGTCATTATGTCCTTTCTCTTAACAAAGGCAGTGTAACAGCCAAAAGTGGCTAAAAAGGTAGGAAAAAAGTAAGGTATAGCAGCAGTATGTGTCAAATAGAGGCAGATGAAACAA
>NW_011187203.1:0-400 GCF_000146605.3 Meleagris gallopavo | reverse complement strand
TTCTCTTATGTCATACACATCACTGTTACACAGTCACACACACACACATATATACATTAGTTTTTCTAGGTAGTATTACTAGATTGATTGGAATGTAGGGAGATATTAAAAGACCAAAGCCTCTTTTTCTAACATAATCTCAGTAATTTAGTCTGGGAAGTAGGAATTAAAATATTTTCATTAGTGTCATACACGTTGAGAGCATCCATCAGAGTCAGAGTTGATGAGTTTTTTGACATAATTGCATTTGACTGAATACACTGAGTTTTTTAAATAAATTTTTTATTTGTTTCTAGAAACCATTAGAGAAACATAAACACAGTTTTCTCGAAGGCCCACATCATTACCTAGCAAATTTAGGGGGAAAATCAGACTTCAAATATTTACATTTACCCAGAAA
>NW_011187202.1:0-667 GCF_000146605.3 Meleagris gallopavo | reverse complement strand
TGGCTTAAAATGGAGTTCTAATTGACTCGTAATTTGTCCTGGTCAGTGAAATGCTTCACATATGCCAATAGAGTGCATTTGCCATTTGGAAAAAAAGAAAAAAAGAGAGGGGTGACCAGCAGAGAGAGAGAGGGGATTGTAGTCCTCTGTTCTGCCTTCGTAAGGCCCCATCTGGAGTACTTCAGCCAAATCTGGGGCATCCAGCATAAGAAAGATGCAGAGCTGTTGAAGCAGGTCCAAAGAAGGACCATAAAGAAGAGGACTGGAGAACCTTTCCCATGAAGAGAGGCTGAGGGAGCTGGGGTTCTTCAGCCTGGAGGAGAAGGCTTCAGAGACATTTCATTGCAGCCTTCCAGTACTTAAAAGGAGCTTACAAACAGAAGGAAAACAGACTTTTTACATGGGCAGATAGTGATAGGACAAGGGGGAACAGTATAAACTAGAAGGCAAGAGAATTAGATTAAATGTTAGGGAAAATTTTTCACTGAGAGTGAGGTGTGTTGGAACAGGCTGACCAGGGAAGCTGTGGATGCCTCATCCCTGGAGACGTTCAAGGCTGGGTTGGATGGGGCCCCGGGCAGCCTGACATAGTGCTTAAAGATCATCAAAGATGATCTTTTAGGTCCCTTCCAACTGAAGCCATTCTATGATTCTATGATCTCTTCAC
>NW_011187201.1:0-654 GCF_000146605.3 Meleagris gallopavo | reverse complement strand
CAGGGAAGCTGTGGATGCCTCATCCCTGGAGACGTTCAAGGCTGGGTTGGATGGGGCCCCGGGCAGCCTGACATAGTGCTTAAAGATCATCAAAGATGATCTTTTAGGTCCCTTCCAACTGAAGCCATTCTATGATTCTATGATCTCTTCACGCTGAATTGCTGAAATTATTATTCACAGTAGATTTTTTTTGAAAGCTGAATCTCATTCTTGACTATTTACAGGGTTTACCTGGTAAACTGTCATAAGGCTTTTTTTTTAGTATATTTTTAAAATCTTTTTAAGTATGAACATTCTCATTTTGATTTGAAACGTATTTCTCACAACAAAAATATTTTAGACAGAATAACAATTCTAAATTTTACCCACTACTATTCAGAAACTCCGAATGCAATTCTAAGTCTGTAGTACTTTGCTTAAGCTATAAAGTACTATATTCATTCAAATGCAAATAGGTATGCATACATTATATTCAGTGTCTCAGCTCTTCTTGTTTGCCCAACAGATCTACATAATTAGTATGAGATTTAGGCAGCCCCCTAGCATCGAGAAGGGGCATAGACTAGCATATCTAAGAATTAGTTTGTACTAAGCTGCTCACAATGAACCTGTGTAAGTTACAAAGTTGGATTTAATTCATTACTAGTTCATTAA
>NW_011187200.1:0-911 GCF_000146605.3 Meleagris gallopavo | reverse complement strand
TTTGAATTAGCGTTTTGCAGTGTTTGGTGTATTTGGAGATTTTGTATTAAAATTACACTGTTCTAATAATGTATGTGTGGGCATGTGTACATGCTGTGAATGACATGCACTAAGGAGTTTTCAGGGACAGCAAACAAACAGCAGATACAACAAGAATGATTGTCTCAAAGTCATTTGTAAGGAAGAATTCCAACATAAATGTGCTGTATATTCATACAGTCTTTGTGGCCTGTTCTTGGTGATTACAAAGAATTTAATTGTTCTTTTCAAGAACTTTTACATAGCAACGATGAACTGTAGTAACAGAACAACTTTTCAAGCATTACGCTTAAGAAAACCTTGTGAACAATGGATGTGCTTGAATATTTTGATTAGAACAGATTCATTTGTTTTATATTATTATAATTTAAGTTTTAATATAATATTTGGAGTGCTAAATAAATTTGTGGAACATGTGAAAATATGCTAAATATACTCTTGAAAACCAGTCCAGGATTTTTAATATGCTTCTCTTCATTGAGGTGATCTGTGTCTTTTTTTGCTCAAAGTGGCTATTGGAACAGCAGTAAAGTATGTGGCAGATTTTCTGAATGAAGTTGAAATGCTGTAAGTACACGGCGGTGGGCCTTTACTTTGCCCACCTTTTCCTGAGAAAGGAAAAAATAATAAATTTAGCCCTTTGCTTCCAACATTTTCCTTAAAAATTAAATTAAAAAATCTAGATAAATTTTTGCTTGCTAATCCTTAATATTTAGGAAATGTGACTTAACCTCCAGATGGAATTTGGGAGTCTTCATGTATGGTTACTTCAAAGTTTCTCTTAGTGACTGGAAATGTAACAAAGCTTTAATAAAATTGTCTGTTCACAGAACAGTGAAGGTAAGATCTTTAAAAGCACAAAGAGTGAAAAT
>NW_011187199.1:0-553 GCF_000146605.3 Meleagris gallopavo | reverse complement strand
TCCCTAGATGTAGACCCTACACTTGCTTTTGTTGAACCTCAACCGGTTTCTTACTGCCCAGCTCTCCAGCCTGTCCAGGTCTCTCTGAATGGCAGCACAGCCTTCAGGCGTGTCAGCCAATCCTCCCAACTTCGTATCATCAGCAAACTTGCTGAGGGTGGCCACTATCCCCTCATCAAGGTCATTGATGAAGATGTTGAACAAGACCGGACCCAGCACAGATCCCTGGGGGACACCACTGGTTACAGGTCTCCAGCCAGACTCTGCACCACCAACGACGACCCTCTGCGCTCTGCCAGTCAGCCAGTTCTCAACCCACCTCACTGTCCACTCATCTATCCCACACTTCCTCAGCTTTGTTATAAGGATGTCGTGGGTGACAGTATCAAATGCCTTTCTAAAATCAAGGTAGATTACATCTACCGCTCTTCCTCCATCCACCCAGTATGTGACAGCATCATAGAAGGCCACCAAGTTGGTCGAGCATGACCTCCCCTTGGTGAACCCATGCTGACTACTCCTGATAACCTCCTTTTCTCCCAGTTGTCTGGAG
>NW_011187198.1:0-1086 GCF_000146605.3 Meleagris gallopavo | reverse complement strand
CACGATTACCAGTCCTTGCTCTCATGGAGGACTTCAACTTCCCTGATGCGTGTTGGAAATAAAATACATAGCAGAAGAATCAGTGTAGGAGATTTCTCAAGTGTGTAGAAGCTAACTTCCTCACATAGCTTGTAAGAGAGCCAACCAGGGAGGTGTCTCACTAGACCTGCTGTTCACAAACAAAGAAGGACTGGTGGGAGATGTGGAGGTTGAAAGCTGTCTTGGACAGAGTGACCAGAATGAGTTCTCAATTCTTGGTGAAGTTAGGAAAGAGGCCAGCAAAACTCTTACCTTGGACTTCCAAAGGGCAGACTTTGAATTGTTCAGGCACTGAATCAGTAAAGGGGTGATTCAGTCCTGATGAGTAAAGGGGACCAGGAAGGCTGATTGCTCCTCTGAAAGGAAGTCTTAAAGACACAGGAGCAGGCTGTACCCCTGTGCCACAAGATGAGCCGATGGGGAAGAAGACTGGCATGGACAAACAGGGTGCTCCAAGAGAAAAAGCGAATCTACCTCCTGTGGAAGAAGGGTTGGGCAACTCAGGGAGAGTACCAAGAAGTTGTTACGGTATGAAAGGAGAAAACTAGACAGGCAAAAGCCCTGCTCGAAGTCAAGCTGACTATCAGGCTAAAAGAGAACAAAAACTTTTTTACAAATATATTAAGAGCAAAGCTAAGGAGAATCTCCATCCTTTACTGAATGTGGTAGGGAATGTGACCACTGGGGGTAAGGAAAAAACTAAAGATCTCAACGCCTTCTTTGCATCTGTCTTTAAAAGTCAGACCAATTACCCTTGGAGTACTCTGACCCCTGACCAGGAATTCTGGGGTGCAGAGCAGAACAAATCCTCCACAATTCAGGTAGAAGCAGCTAGAGACCTTCTACTCCACCTGGACTATAACAAGGTCATGGGGTCAGAAGGGATCCATTCAAGAGTGCTGAAGGTGTTGGCAGAGGTAATTGCCAAGCCACTTTCCACCATCTATCGTCATTCCTGGTCAACTGCAGAGGTCCCAGAGGACTGGAGGCTTGCCAATGTGACCCCAACAAAAAGAAGAATCGTAAGGAGGATCCAAGGAACTACAG
>NW_011187197.1:0-393 GCF_000146605.3 Meleagris gallopavo | reverse complement strand
CCTTGCCAGTGCTGCCGGAATCAAAGCAGGTTAGAAAGATGTTCGGTGGAGAGCGGCAGCTCGCTGAGTGCCTGAGCCTGGAAAGCATTAGAGCCGTCCTTCAGGCACGGCGATCCCAGTTCTGCAGCAAGCGCTTTGTGTGCTCTGTTTCAGTTACTCTAAGTTGCTCTCCTGAGCCCAAATCCTTGGGCATGGGCATAGCAGCACCAGCAGTGGCCAGGTCTCTGCTATCCTTACTAAAAACCAAAATTAATGCAGTGTTTTCCTTTGTTATACCCGTGTTTACAGAAGCCGAACGCTGAGAATGTTGAATAAAAACAGGGGTTACTTTAGTCTGTAACAGAAGATATTTTCTGCTCCTACATTCCTCATTTTGGAGCCAAAACGGATGAA
>NW_011187196.1:0-782 GCF_000146605.3 Meleagris gallopavo | reverse complement strand
ATCACAGTCTATGGCATAAAGAGCAATTATAAGGCAAGATTTCATACATACATTATTTTGTAGATTGTATCTCTATTTGTCTTTCACAGTGCTAGTCCTAATTTAGATCCTTAAACTAGCACTGGACGCAAGATATCAGGAAAACATAAGTGCCTTGTTCTTTAATTTGTTAATATTTCTCAAATGTTGACCTTATGTCCATTTCTGAGTGAGGATGCTCAGTCTTGTCAGGGTGAGATGTGTAAAACACTTGCCAAAGAATACCTTACGTGCACACCAAAAAAAATGTGCTCAAAGACAGCAAAGTTAATACTTTCATTTTCCTGACAAATTTATTCTCTGAAGTAAAAATGCTAACATATATGTAGAACTAAGCTTTTTAAATGTAACCTCAGATGATTGATTGTTTACATTTCTATTCAAGATTCTTTGCCATATTAGAATATAACGCCTTTGAATTTATTCTGGTTACTTCTATTTATTCTGGGAATACACCAGTGAACCAAGCTATGATGCTCAAGAGTCATATTTGAATTTCATCTTCTGCCTTACGAAACAAAAAGTCATCTCTGCCAGACCATTCCCTGATTCCTTTTATTTTCTCTTCAAATCCAGGAAGCTCTCCTGCCCTTTACTGGAATCTTGCACTCCAGCAATGCCTTGACCACTCATCCATTCTCCTTTCCCTGAGCATGACTACCCAAAGCTGTTGACCCCTTTCCTGAGTATTTCCCTTCCTCAGTACACCGGATAGGAAAATGTGAAATTAGTAATTGGCTCTC
>NW_011187195.1:0-1250 GCF_000146605.3 Meleagris gallopavo | reverse complement strand
GGGCAGAGCTGCCCCCCACCAGCTCAGGCTGCCCAGGGCCCCATCCAAACTGTCCTTGAGTACCACCAGGGATGGGGCATCCACAGCTCTCTGGGCAACCTGTTCATGTGATAGGTGATGGCTGCTCTTACTGTGAAGATCTAATGCAGTTTGACATGGTTTAGGTTGACAGAGAGAAGGAGACAAGCTGGTCAATCAATCAGATTTAGGATTAGAGTGTTGGCTAAGCTGTTTGCTCCCCTCCTATTTTTTCCCCTGTGGTAACACTCCTGAGTCTTTGAAGGTTTCAGCTGCTAACTGGAGGACAGTCCTGGACCATAGGCAGCATTCTGGGGAGGTTTTGGAAACAATTAGGCAGATACATTAGCATGCTCTCATGGTCTCATACTTTTATTGGCTCTCTTCAGGGCTCATTTATTCCACTGAAATCAAACACAAGAATTCCCCCAAGGAATCCTTGTCAGATATGAAGCGTCTGGCCTACATGACACACTCTTTTCAGGTACTGCAACAGGTACAGGAGGGCTGACAATGGTTTTTAGTGTTGTATCAATTCATTATCAAAGGGAAATCAATGAATATCCACTTCTGCTGAGTTAGAATCTCCTGACGATTAACAAGTATGAATAAAATGTTACTCAAATTAATGGCTGAGAACGGAATTCCAGAACGAAACTTGAATATGAAGCAGGTGATTAATATGACATGCTTTTAACATCTTTTGATTGTGTATAACACCACGTTTATAAGGAAAATAACTCTGTTAAGATTCATTGAGAAGAACATAATCACAGAATATCCTGAGTTGGAAGCAGCCCATAAGGATCACTGAGTTCAACTCCTGGCTCCACAGTGGACCATCCAAAGATCAGACGATATATCTGAGAAAGCTGTCCAAATGTTTCTTGAGCTCCAACAGCTCAAGGCTGTGCCTACTGCCCTGGGGACACTCTTCATGTCTACTGGCCTCATGGTGAAAAACCTTTCCCTGATATCCAACCTGAAGACACACCTGCATTCCTGCCTGCACCCTTCTGAGCTCCACATCTCTCTCCATGTTCAAAAACAGAATGATTCTGGAAAAACTCCCAAGGATTCATAGGTTTCTCCCCTATGAAGACAGGCTGAGGGAGCTGGGCTTGTTCAGCCTGGAGAAAAGAAGGCTGTGGGGTGACCTCATTGCAGCCTTTCAGTACCGAAAGGGAGCCTACAAACAGGAAGGGAATCAACTCTTTGAAAGGGTAGGTAAC
>NW_011187194.1:0-735 GCF_000146605.3 Meleagris gallopavo | reverse complement strand
CTCTGCTGGCATATAAAGGTGGGTGGGAAAGTTGTAGGGGTGGATGGGAAAGCTAGAAATCTTGTGTAGGTATATAAGTGATGTGAGAACTTTTAATAAACAATTTAGGTCATTCACATCTGAGTCTGTGCATCAGACGCTGCAAGTGGCTCCACCTTGTGGGGCAAAGCAAGCCGAGGCTGAGCGAGCCCAGCCCGACTGAACTGCGAAGAGATTGTTTGGTGTGTGCCTGCAGCTTCTGCAGGATAGAAGGTGAGCAGTCGGGAACTGCAGCAAGTTCACTAACGAAGGAGCAACAAGGAAATCTTGCAGCGTTACGGTTAGCTTTCAGGTTTCAGAGTCAGCCTGTATCTACCTCAGCATCAGTTACTTTTCTTAAATAGATAAGCAAAAATATCCCTGAATTTCCGAAAACTGTGTTCTCTATTGATGGAGAGCTTTGGGACAAAATTGGCCCAGAACTCTGGGAGGCTTCTATTGCTAAAGACAGAATGGCTGCTAAACTTCTACCTGTTTGGCACCAAATAATGGAAGGGCTTAAACAAATTTGACAAGGAAGAATTCCTTCCGACTATTCCCTATCGCTCTCCCTCCCACTCCCGTTGCTGCCCCTCAATCCGAGAAGCAGCCCCTGCCCGGATTCGATCCGCGGCTTCGACCCCACCCCCGATCGGGGAGAAGAGAAATCGCGACCCGCCCTCCGCTCCGCCCCCGACGCTCGCCGCGCCTCTCCTG
>NW_011187193.1:0-576 GCF_000146605.3 Meleagris gallopavo | reverse complement strand
CCACACGTGCTACAAGAGAGACAGGCAGCTCTTGGTCACAACTGTAAGTTGCTTAAGCTATTGATCAGCAATCAGTGTATCATCAGTTCTACCACTTGAGCATGCATATACCTTCCGTGCAAGCTCATCAGTAGTATCTAAATATCTGGCATCATCGTGGAGTCTGTGACACTGCTATATTCTTGGATTCAAAGGTCTTCATGAAGAACTTTCCAGAGAAGAGTTTCAGTTGCAAGACTTTACACTTGCTCGCGTTAAATCTCACTCACCCTCATTCCAAAGATTTCCTTCACTTATCCCTCAAGTATCTTTGCTTTCCCAGACCAAAGTTCATCTTGCTTACTTAGTAATTTCCTTTTTTTTTTTAACTTTGAATTATAGTTATTGCCCTTCCTTGAGTTTTTTTTTTGAGTATCAATACTATATTATTTCTGGAGAAAAGGGATCGGTAGATACTCTTCAAGATGTGAGTGAACCCTGGTTTTATTCGGTGGCATGATAAAATTCCCTCCTTCTTCTTGCCCCTTGGTAACTCTTAATATTTAATTTGCTTATTCCACCACTACTGAGCAATGA
>NW_011187192.1:0-528 GCF_000146605.3 Meleagris gallopavo | reverse complement strand
TCCGGGGAGACCTCATTGTGGCCTTCCACTACTTGAAGGGAGCATATAAACAGGAAGGGAAACGGCTGGTTATGAAGGTGGATAGCGATAGGACAAGGGGAAATGGTTTTAAACCAAGACAGGGGAGGTTTAGATTAGATATTAGGAGGAAGTTTTTCACACAGAGGGTGGTGATGCACTGGAACAGGTTGCCCAAAGAGGTTGTGGATGCCCCATCCCTGGAGGCATTCAAGACCAGGCTGGATGTGGCTCTGGGCAACCTGGTCTGGTGGTTGGCCCTGCCCATGGCAGGAAAGTTGAAACTAGGTGGTCTTTGAGGTCCTTTTCAACCCAGACCATTCTAGGATTCCATGGGCTGGGTATTTTTTGTTTGTTTGTTTTTTGAGGGGGGGGTTTAGGTTAGGGGTTAGGGTTTGGTTTTTTACTCTTAATCCCCTTGTCCTTACTTTCACAAGGCTTCAACTAGAACTGAATTACAAGCTTTTTTCTTTAGCACTGTTCTGTAGTTACCACTTGATAAAGTCTTGC
>NW_011187191.1:0-655 GCF_000146605.3 Meleagris gallopavo | reverse complement strand
TGCAAGGGGGATAGCTCCTCCGAACTTGCACACCGTAGGACAAAAGCTTGGTACAGATATAGGCCGAACTAATACATAATCAGTGTTTTCCCGGAATTCGTATACATATTCATTACATTTCCGAGAAACCATCAGCATATGGTCCCTCCCTTTTGCACGTACGCCGCGGGCAGTGGGGTCGTCTTCTGGTGGTCATGGGATGAAGGCTCATTGTCTTCAAACGAAGTAATCCGATCCCGACGACCTGTTCCTTGTGTGATGTTCTCTTCAAGTATACAATAGAGTTTCAAGATGTTCTTTCTTATCTGGCCTCACATCCTGCTTACCTGCATTCCTATGCAATAGTTAACCCTTATCTTGTCCTCTCTTTACTCACATTCCTATACAATGGTTCTCATCCTGCTTGCTACATTCTTTTGTCTTGTCTCCCTTTACCGGCCCATGTTTACCCTTCATCTCTTAACTCAACTGTGTTCTTTGGATTTTCTTGAAGCTAGAAAAAAAAAAGTATAATTGCTTTCTCAAGTCATTGAAAATTCCCATGTTTTCCTTTTTATCTCTATGAGTTTTTTTCTAGTTGAGAAAAATTAGAAAAGTTAACAGCAAGGTCAGCAGATGTACTGAAAATTTTAAACAGTGAGAATGATAAACAAAA
>NW_011187190.1:0-702 GCF_000146605.3 Meleagris gallopavo | reverse complement strand
GTCTTCTCTCCTTTTCTTCTCCTTTTCTTCTCTTCTAGTTTCTCTTTTTCTTTTCTTTCCTCTTCTGCTCTCTTCTCTACTTTTAATTTCTTTTCTTTTTTCCTTTCCTCTTCCTTTTTTGCCCTTTCTCTTACCTCTTCCTTTCCTGTCTTTTCCTCGCTTCTCTTTTCTCTTCCTTCCCTTTTCTCTTCCTCCCCTCCCCCTTCCCGTTTCCCTTTTTCTTTCCTTTCCTGTCTTACTTTCTTCTCCTCCGTTCCCCTCCCCTCCCCTCCTTCCGTTTTCTTCCAGTCCACGCTCAGTATGCAGACCTCCAATGGACGTGCCTGGAGAAGATCATCTACGCAGGCAATAAACGGCTTGTGCTGTGCTTCGCTGCTTTGTGCTCTTGAAAGACTCTGATTTGTTTTGCCCTTTCCTAACCCCGAAGTATCAGGAGGGCCCGGCTGGCTTTGCTGCGGAGCCTTATCATCCCCGAGTCTGAAGACTTGGGGGAAAAGCCCAGCAGCTACGTAGCTGCCAAGGGAAGATTTCATGCCCTGGCCTTCATGCAGCCCGGCTCTCCCCGCTCTGCTCTGCGCTCCTGGCATCATCCCCTGCAGCCCCCGTGCTGCGACAAACACGAGCGGGGCGCGGGCCCAACGCCCTCCCTGCTGCACGCCCTCCCACATCCCCATGTGCTGCACCCACACCAGCTGCCCCAGC
>NW_011187189.1:0-1786 GCF_000146605.3 Meleagris gallopavo | reverse complement strand
TCTAGCAATTGGCTGGCAGCTCGCTTTGGGAGCTCAAGTCACCTGACTGGGCAGCTTTGGGTGCCACTGCTGGAAATTGCCTTCCTGACATCAGGGCACAACAGAAACTCCACCTCTATCTTGTTCCCAAAAGTCCCACGCTAACTACAGTCTAAAGGCCTCTCCTGCAAGGCAGTCCCTGCACAGGGGGACGCCCTGCCTGGCACCCCATAGGCCACAGCAACAGCAGCAGCTGCAGCAGCAGCAGCAGCAGGACGGTAAGATGAGCTTGCACCTCAAGGCTCCTTGCGTGCCATCAGGAACAGCACGCACACGGAAGGAAGGACAGAACAAACTGCGGCACTCTCAGCAATGCCGGGGCACGCTACCGTAGGCAACAGCTACCAATTGTTCCCTCCCAGCCTATTTTCTCAGCATTTCTATCAATCTCTCTCAAACAGAGCGCTACTTACTGTCTTTGGGGACTTGGAAACTGGCAGGATTATGGCCAACACGCAGAGAAGCTGGAAAACGGCTCCAAAGAAGAGTCCGTAGCGCAGCACGTTCTCCATTAGCGTGGGCTCAGGGATCTCAGGTGGCGAGAAATGCACTTCAGCAGCCATAGCGCACACAGCCTGCTGCTCTGCTGCTCTCAAGGAGGCTGCTTTCTACAAGGGGGAAAAGAGAGTCATCATTCCTAGCATGCACTCCCACGGTGTTACTTCCTGCTAGCAAGAATTCCCAGCCTAACTTAGAGGCGAGCTCTGAAGACATCCTTGGTCTTCCGACCCAATAACAAAGAGGGGCACAAAACTTGCATTTCGGGAAAAGCTTAACAGGCAAAAATAAACTTCTCCCCGAGGCTGATCACACATGCATGACGACTGTCTTATTAGTATTAACGGTAATGTTATTAATACCATTACAGGTACACATTTTCATGCACCTTTTGTACGTATGTGCTCACGGCCTTGCTGCTGCTGTGCACGCACAAAGCCCATCTGTTGAGGACACTGGGATGAGCTGTGCTTCACCAACACTGCTTCAGCGCACGCCTAAGCGGTGCTTACTCCGAAGTAAGGCACACCTACCTGGCAGTGGCCACGCAGGATGCCTCAGACACAGGCACGGACTGTTCTCCCGAGGCCCAACTTCAGGCCACAGCCACTCACGCTCTGTTCCTCGATGGTCTGCAACAGAAAAGTCACAAGGCGGAAATTCCATTAATCGAAGATGCCGTCGGACCTCCGTGCCCAGGCCAGTCGCACTCGTGTCTTCGCATGATAAATCAGACGTGTGCTTACCGAGGGAGCACTGCTAACTTCCACTTGACAGGAGCAATCTACCCCCAGCTCTAAAATACGAACAGGAACCTATGCCTAACTCTAAAACTCTAGAATACAAACAGGAACCTATGCCTAACTCTAAAACTCTAAAACACGAACAGGAACCTATGCCTAACTCTAAAACTCTAAAATACAAACAGGAACCTATGCCTAACACTAAAATACAAACAGTAATCTACTCCTAACACTACAACTAAACTTAACAGAAAAATCAACAAGAAAACCAGGCACTGGGGGCCCGCAGAACTTGGCTCGAAGGAGGAGCAGGTGTTAACTAATGCCACCCAGCTAATGCTGGGGCGGGGCCGCGCAGCGGGTAAGGAGCCGAGCGCCTGGACCAGCGACGGTGGAGCTGTGACAGCGCCAATGCGGGCCTGGCACGGTGGTGTGGTGCCAGGCCAGCTGTGCCGCAGGCGGATCCACCTCCATGGGCTCCTCCGGAGGTGGATCCACCTCCATGG
>NW_011187188.1:0-492 GCF_000146605.3 Meleagris gallopavo | reverse complement strand
TACAAACAGGAACCTATGCCTAACACTAAAATACAAACAGTAATCTACTCCTAACACTACAACTAAACTTAACAGAAAATCAACAAGAAAACCAGGCACTGGGGGCCCGCAGAACTTGGCTCGAAGGAGGAGCAGGTGTTAACTAATGCCACCCAGCTAATGCTGGGGGCGGGGGCCGCGCAGCGGGTAAGGAGCCGAGCGCCTGGACCAGCGACGGTGGAGCTGTGACAGCGCCAATGCGGGGCCTGGCACGGTGGTGTGGTGCCAGGCCAGCTGTGCCGCAGGCGGATCCACCTCCATGGGCTCCTCCGGAGGTGGATCCACCTCCATGGGCTCCTCCAGAGGTGGATCCACCTCCATGGGCTCCACGGTGGTGGTCACAGCGCCGGTCCAGGCGCGATGGAAACGGACTCTCTTTTCATTCGTCCTCCGCTTGATGGTCAAGGCGGCCCCTCCTCCTCTTCGCTACTGGGCCCCACGCTCTCTCTTCCT
>NW_011187187.1:0-510 GCF_000146605.3 Meleagris gallopavo | reverse complement strand
TGAGCAGGCTGGTAGAAGGAGTCACAGAAGACACCTGTATCCTCTTCTTGGCTGTGAGTCAATGGATAACGCTTTGCTGCCCTTCAGGGCTGCGTGTGCCCCTGCAGGCTCTCACCTGGCTATGTCTATGTTTCAGCTCATGGCAAAGAGTGAAGACAATGAAGACTTTTTTGGTGACTTACGCCACCTCAAGGCTTTTCTGAAGCATCCAAGCGTGGAGATGCGCAGCGTGGTGCTCAGAGGGCTTGTCATGCTCTCCGAGACACAGGAGAAGGTGAGTGGGGCGTTGTCAACTGAAGCGGCACTGGGCTTCTTGGGCAGCGACGGGAGGAGGGTGGCGGTCACGGTGGGGCCTGCTGGCTTTGAGGAGCTTTGAGGATGGGACGTCAAAGCCCAGTAAAGCCCAGCTTTTATCGTGTCACCTACCAGAGTAGGTTGCCCCTGGCCCCATCCATCCTGGCCTTGAGCACCTCCAGGGGTGGGGTACCTACTTCTCCGGGCAGCCTCACC
>NW_011187186.1:0-2147 GCF_000146605.3 Meleagris gallopavo | reverse complement strand
GTGAAGCCTGACCATGGAGTTGCAAGTTCCCCAAGCTCCTTTACTCTTCTGAGCAGCTTCACCATTCCTAAGCTCCCTCTTGTTCCCAGCACCCATCACCTTTAGCTGTGTAATCCCTTTCCTTCACTCTCCTCAACCCATAGGGTCCCATCAACCTATGTCTGCTCACCATTGCTCTCCATGCACAGGTCTCCTACACCACGGGTCCCCTCTACTGTGGGTCTCCTCAGAACTCCGTTTTCAGTTTAAAGCACCTTTCACCAATTGCTGAGTTTGATGGCAAAGACATTGTTTCCTTCTGACTCTTCCATGCTCCCTCCCTTTTAGAAACAAGCATGTCAGAGGAGATGGAAAATTACGTGCATCTCTATGAGAAGCAGGAGGATAGAAAGTTCAGAGATGTTGACTTTCCCAGTCCCAGTGATTGCGCCAAGGTAATGTCCCGCCTTGCTGAGGATCTTGTCCATAGCATCAGCAGGAAACGTTTGTGAGCAAGGGGAGTGCAAGGGCAGCAGATCCAGCCCTCCTGGCTGTCCGCAAGGCCTTCTTGCCAAATGCCCATGCCCCCACCTGCAGTCCATCTCCCAGAGCCCTCTCTTGCCATCCTGCGCCACGCAGTGGCAGAAGCTGATGCTGCCAGCTTTCCGACAGGCTCTGCTGCCCAGCATCTCTCTGCAGAGCTGCTCTCCCTGCTCGACCAAGAATGCTCAGTGTGGCATCTCCTCCCTCCCCTGCTTCCACCCACAGGCGTTTGGAGGATACCTCAGGCCTGCTGAGAGGATGGACATCGTCCTCACAGCCCTTGAAGCGATGGCTGACTCCAGCATCTATGACAAGGAGGCGGCCTGCAGTGTGATGGCCGTGGCCATGGAAGACCACGCCTTCTGGATGCCAGATGTAAGCAGCTTTTGGCCACTGCCCCATCCTTGAGCCGTTTCAGGCGCTGCTCTTCCCTCCCCAGCCGAGGCCTCTTGGGCTCCTGAAGCCATTCTTAGCGATGGGAAGTGCAGTGGTTTCAGCGGCACCTGTGGTAATGGTTGTGGTCTGTTCTTGCGTGTGTCCGCTTTAGAAAACCCCGATCATAACCTCCATCCGCAAGAACTTGAGGAGCATCACCACAAAGACAGCGCGGCACTGCCTGGACTCCCTGCTCCTCCTTCTGACCAGCCAGATGCCCACGGAAGAAGTCAGGAGCCTGCTGAAGTTCTCTCCACCAAGTGACAGGTACTGTCCTCAGCGGCCTGGAGGGCTTCTTCCAGGTGCCCCCTGCTCGCCCAGGGCTCTCCAAGCAACGCGGGCCTGCAGGGTTTTAGCTGTGGCTAAGGCAGCTCTGCCTACAATGTATTTGGGCTTGTAGCAGCAGCGCCCTGGACATGTGGGAGGTGATGCTCTGCATGCCGCGGACCTTGGAGAAGGTTTTGAAGGAGGTGACCAAGGGCTCACAGCTGAGCAGGCTGGTAGAAGGAGTCACAGAAGACACCTGTATCCTCTTCTTGGCTGTGAGTCAATGGATAATGCTTTGCTGCCCTTCAGGGCTGCGTGTGCCCCTGCAGGCTCTCACCTGGCTATGTCTATGTTTCAGCTCATGGCAAAGAGTGAAGACAATGAAGACTTCTTTGGTGACTTACGCCACCTCAAGGCTTTTCTGAAGCATCCAAGCGTGGAGATGCGCAGCGTGGTGCTCAGAGGGCTTGTCATGCTCTCCGAGACACAGGAGAAGGTGAGTGGGGCGTTGTCAACTGAAGCGGCACTGGGCTTCTTGGGCAGCGACGGGAGGAGGGTGGCGGTCACGGTGGGGCCTGCTGGCTTTGAGGAGCTTTGAGGATGGGACGTCAAAGCCCAGTAAAGCCCAGCTTTTATCGTGTCACCTACCAGAGTAGGTTGCCCCTGGCCCCATCCATCCTGGCCTTGAGCACCTCCAGGGGTGGGGTACCTACTTCTCCGGGCAGCCTCACCGCCCTCTGAGAAAAGGATTTCCCCATTGGCCTCGCTGAGGCCCCATCAGTGCTCCCACGGCCGCTTCCGCTGCGACTGCCGTGCCAGCTGCCAGGAAGTGAGGAGGAGGCTGGAGCTCAGAGACTGGAGTGTTTTGCCCAGGCGGTCGTTCCCCGCATCAGACAAAGGAACTTGCGTTTCCTACAGGCAAG
>NW_011187185.1:0-647 GCF_000146605.3 Meleagris gallopavo | reverse complement strand
TCAGAGGGCTTGTCATGCTCTCCGAGACACAGGAGAAGGTGAGTGGGGCGTTGTCAACTGAAGCGGCACTGGGCTTCTTGGGCAGCGACGGGAGGAGGGTGGCGGTCACGGTGGGGCCTGCTGGCTTTGAGGAGCTTTGAGGATGGGACGTCAAAGCCCAGTAAAGCCCAGCTTTTATCGTGTCACCTACCAGAGTAGGTTGCCCCTGGCCCCATCCATCCTGGCCTTGAGCACCTCCAGGGGTGGGGTACCTACTTCTCCGGGCAGCCTCACCACCCTCTGAGAAAAGGATTTCCCCATTGGCCTCGCTGAGGCCCCATCAGTGCTCCCACGGCCGCTTCCGCTGCGACTGCCGTGCCAGCTGCCAGGAAGTGAGGAGGAGGCTGGAGCTCAGAGACTGGAGTGTTTTGCCCAGGCGGTCGTTCCCCGCATCAGACAAAGGAACTTGCGTTTCCTACAGGCAAGAAAAATGCGGGTCGTGCTGCCAGAGATCATGGCCACCCTGCAGGATGCCAGCACAGACATCAAGATGAAGGCCCTGTTTGTCCTTCAAAACATCATGGGCTGCGTGAAGAGGAAGGAGGCCAGCTCCATCGCTCTGCAGCACGCTGAGGAGCTCCTGCCTCTCTTTGTCGATGTAAGTGAGG
>NW_011187184.1:0-569 GCF_000146605.3 Meleagris gallopavo | reverse complement strand
CCGCAGCTTTCTTTTCTCCAGGTTGAACAAGGCCAGCTCCATTAGCCTGTTTTCGTAGGAGAGGTGCTCCATTCCCCTGATCATCTTTGTGGCTCTCCTCTGGACCATCTCCAACAGGTCTCTGTCTTTCTTGTACTGTATTTCTCAAGTTTATGATGCTGTAGGAGGTCATATTAGTGATCCATAGAAAAAAATAAAAATGAATATGTTAATTATACTCATTTCAGAGAGTGCAGGCCATGGTTTCTACAATTTCATTTGCTTTCATAATATTTTCAAAAATGTTAGGAAAACAATTTTTACAGGTAGTCTTGTCCCCTAGTGTTTTGCTTTGAGTCTCACCAGTTTGAATTTCAGCCAAGTCATCCTCCTTTAAAAAGAATGGCAGGCATATTTTTCTATCAATTTTCAGTGCTGTTAGCTTGAATTTAGTTCAGACCACTTGAGTATTGAGTTAGGGTTGTACATGCTTTGCCATTCTGAAAACACTGCTGGGGCTCTGTATATAAAATCATGCTCTTTACTTCCAGCATGTTGGGTAGATATCAACAAACAGAGACCTATAAAGA
>NW_011187183.1:0-3121 GCF_000146605.3 Meleagris gallopavo | reverse complement strand
CACCTCTCTCCTGTGCATGAAATTTCTGTGGGAGAAAATGGATTTTCTAAGTTTCCTTCTTGTTCTCCTCACGGCAGTGGCTGTGAGCAGAGCCCAGGTGCAGCAGGAGCCGTCGGCGGAGATCACCGAGGGCACCGGCATCAACATCACCTGCTCACACCCCAACATACGATCCGAAGAGAGCATCCACTGGTACCGTCAGCTCCCGGGCCGAGGACCCACATTCATCGCGAGCGCCGTTAAAGGCTCCAAGGAGGTTCCGGACCTCGAGGGGCAGCTGTGGGTGTCGGCAGACCGCCGCTCCAGCGCCCTGTGGCTCGCCCGGCCCCGGCTCGGGGACGCGGCGGTGTATTACTGCGCCGTGGGCGCACAGGAATCGAAGCCGGGGCTGCGGCCGGGCACGAACCACTTAGGGCGGGGCGGGAGCGCAGTGCCGTCCGGGCCCGCAGGGGGCGCTGCCTGCATGGCCGCCAAACTCCATCCTGACCAGGGTGCACCTTCCTGAAACGAGCACTGCACCCGCAGCACTGATTTACTGCTGCCAATGTGAGTCAGACACAGCTGAGCCTGAGGTTGGCAGGTCAGCGCGCCATGTGTTTGTGGGAACTGCAGGACTGACTGCATGAGGTGTGTTTGACACCAGAGGGACATTCACGCAGTTCTGTTCCATCTTCTCTCTTCTCCTCCTTCCCCACTGAAGCACATATATGAAAAAGGGATTTCCATTCCCAAAAGCCTGCTGGATGGCTTTTGCCCGTGGCCTCTCACACACTCCTACTTTTTCAGGTGGGGACATCAGTGGTTATGATCTCCATTTGCAGGACGTGTGGGTATAGTTGTGGGAAGGTACACTGCAAGTGAAAGGCTGATTGTCACTTCCTCTGCAATAGCCAGGCATATCTCCTTCAGCTGCAAGGTTTAGTGACCAAGAGGGCAGCTTCTGTGGTGTGTCTTAACCTTTCTTTCTTCTGCGAATAGAGAAGGGTCACCTTAAGCACCCATCTTATACTCACCAAGAGCAAAGCCATTCTCCCCAAGCAGCTCTGGGGACCATCCATGGTGGGAGTTTACACTGAAAGCTCAAAGTGAGATGCCAACATCTTTACTTAGTGTTAAAAGAGGAAAAGGAGATCACTCTGAGCAGGGCCTCCACAGTACAGGATTTGCCTGATCCTACGTTTGAGGATCTTGGTACCCGGGAGAAGACATCTCAGTGTTCTGTATTTGGGCTTTTGCATTCCCCATGTGACTGAGGGAATGTACACAGATTCTGCTGAATTCAGAATCCAGTCCTACTTTCATTGACACGTCTCAGTGCAGGTGGTGATACCTGCTCTCACAGAGGGTCTGTCCTGGAGAAGGGTAGGCTTGTAGCTGGTAGCAGTACTGACTTGTGCATCCATTCATCTGTAGGTAACTTGGAACACAGAGTTTTGCCCCCTGGATCTGGAGGTTGAATGCATGGGAAAATGGAGGAGACAGAATGCCATCAAACATGAGACAAATTTGCCATCCCAGTTCCTGATGGCCTTTGGAACCATCATTCTCTGAGTCTTCTTCCCCAGCACAGCTCCACCCAAACCAAGAGGAACATTCTTCCCAAAGAGTTTGATGGGAGTTCTGGCTTCCCTGGGCCTTCCCCAGGCACAGAGATCACCTTCTGAGAATGACATTCATGAGCATTCCCATTCACGGGACGTTCTCAAGAGTCAAGGAGAACTGCGTAAGGAGAAACACATCAAGGCAGGGACTAACCGCCATCGGTGGTGGAGGAATCACAGAATCACCAAGGTTGGAAAACGCCTACAGGATCATCCAGTCCAACCATCCAGTAATCACCAATAGTTCTCACTAAACAATATTCCTCAACACAACGTCCAGATGTTCCTTGAATGCTTCCAGAGTCGGTGACTCCACCACCTTTCTGGGCAGCCCATTCCAGTGCCTGACCACTCTTTCAAAGAAGTAGTATTTCCTAATGTCCAGCCTGAATCTCCTCTGGCATAGCTTGAAGCCAGTCCCTCTAGTCCTATTGCTGGTTACACAAGAGAAGAGGCTCACCCCCAGCTTACTACATCCTCCCTTCAGGTAGTTATAGAGAGCAACTCTCTCCTGAGTCTCCTCTTCTCCAGACTACAAGGAACATCCTGGAATCTCTTCCTCTCCTTCAACAGAAAGTGCTTGAAAAGTAAATGTCTGCAGTGTGCACTGACCTCCAGAAACGAGAGGAGCTTGTTCTCACCAAAGACATTATTTTTCCTTTGGTCAATTCTACACAGGTAGGGGGGGGAAAAAAACACCAACAAAGAAGGAAACACTAAGGGATGCAAAAACTGTTTAATGAGTCTGACGAGAGAAATTATGCCACCCCAAGCAGAGGCCCTGTGTGCAGCGTGCAGCAAAAGCAGACAGGAATCAGTTCCCCTATCCTATGACAGTATTGGCACAGAGCCCTGTCTCCCAGCCCAGAATTTTTGGGAGATGAGCAGGTCAGTCAGGGTTCATTTTTTGGGGTACTAACAGAGATCTCTAAAGGGAAAAGACAAGAATGATATTAGATAGGAAGAGTGAGTACAAGAGAGTATCAGTAGACTTTCTCCACGTTGTCAGAGGCTCTAGGCTGGCCTGTAATACATGTGTGTCTTGCAGGGCAAAAACAGCATCACAACATTTATTCTTTGGTCCAGAGTCATGTTCAGCATTTCTGGTGGTCTTTGTCCGGGGCATCATCCAGCACATTCAGCAGGGGTTGCACCTTCTGCCACAGTAGCGGTTGGAAATGCAGGAGAGGTCAAAGCCTCCAGAGGAGATGGGCACGCCCTCAGAGCTGAGGATGCTGCCAACAGCAGCGGAGGTGGAGGATCCGACGGCGGTGTTCTGCGGGAAGGAGCTGAGGATGGGTCCGGGCAGGGTCACCACCACGGGAGAGGGCTGGATGACAATGGTGGAGTTCTGGCACTGCCTGACACAGGGCTCATTGCAGCTGCTGGCCAGAGGGGTTGGGCCACAGGGCTGGCATGGCTGGCACTGGTCACAGCAGGACATGTCTCAGGGATGGAGGTGCACCTGTACGGGGAGAGCGAGGGAGCAAGCAGAAGAGTGGGGATGCATGAGGAGCAGC
>NW_011187182.1:0-1009 GCF_000146605.3 Meleagris gallopavo | reverse complement strand
ATCACCTGCTCACACCCCAACATACGATCCGAAGAGAGCATCCACTGGTATCGTCAGCTCCCGGGCCGAGGACCCACATTCATCGCGAGCGCCGTTAAAGGCTCCAAGGAGGTTCCGGACCTCGAGGGGCAGCTGTGGGTGTCGGCAGACCGCCGCTCCAGCGCCCTGTGTCTCGCCCGGCCCCGGCTCGGCGACGCGGCGGTGTATTACTGCGCCGTGGGCGCACAGGAATCGAAGCCGGGGCTGCGGCCGGGCACGAACCGCTTAGGGCGGGTCGGGGGCACAGTGCCGTCCGGGCCCGCAGGGGGCGCTGCCTGCATGGCCGCCAAACTCCATCCTGACCAGGGTGCACCTCCCTGAGTTCTCAGCAGAAATGAGCACTGCATCCGCAGCCGTGATTTACTGCGGCCAATGTCAATCAGACACAGAATCACAGAATTGTAGGGGTTGGAAGGGACCTCTAGAGGTCATCGAGACCAACCCCCTGCCAAAGCAGGTTCCCTACACCAGGTCGCACAGGTAGGCGTCCAGGCGAGACTTGAATATCTCCAGAGAAGGAGACTCCACAACCCCCTGGGCAGCCTGTTCCAGTGCTCCGTCACCCTCACCACAAAGAAGTTCTTACGCACATTCGTGTGAAACTTCCTGTGCTGCAGCTTATGTCCGTTTCCCCTCGTCCTGTCTCCACGTACCACTGAAAAGAGACTGGCCTCACCGCTATGGCCGCCACACCTCAGATATTTATAAACCTGGATCAGGTCCCCTCTCAGTCGTCTTTTCTCAAGGCTAAACAGACCCAGTTCACTTAGCCTTTCTTCATAGGGGAGATGTTCCAGGCCCCTCACCATCTTTGTGGCCCTCCGCTGGACTCTTTCCAAGAGATCCCTGTCTTTTTTGTACTGGGGAGCCCAGAACTGGACACAGTACTCCAGATGAGGCCTTACCAGGGCAGAGTAGAGGGGGAGGATCACCTCCCTCAACCTGCTGGACACGCTCTTCTTAATGCACC
>NW_011187181.1:0-485 GCF_000146605.3 Meleagris gallopavo | reverse complement strand
GGGAAGAAAGTAGCATTGTTTGACAGTAGTGATGGTGGTTTTTTCAGATGAAAGTTAATTTAAGAACAAAAACTATAGAACTTGGATGCAAAGTGGATGTTCTGAAAATGAGATGCTGCAGAACTAAGTGGTCGAGGATCAGATTTTTCTGTTTCTAGACTACTTCTTCACTTACTAAGGATCCACAACAGACAGTTGTCAAGAAGAAGATAAAGACATGACTAGATTACAATGTCTTAATATCCTCATAGGGCAAATATGTCCACGGGGCTATATGTGAGGAAGGATAAGGCAAAGAAAGGGTCAGAAGCTGGAAGTCAGAACCTCAGAAACTGAAAAGAAAAATAGCACCACCTTCAAATTGAATGTGGATGGCTTTTGGGAAGATACGCTTTTTCTAAACTCAAATTATTGCACTCAGAGTGGCTGTAATTTAATGAAAATTTTTGGTCTCTGGTGGAAGGATACTCTAATGGTTTCTTTGG
>NW_011187180.1:0-330 GCF_000146605.3 Meleagris gallopavo | reverse complement strand
AACGAAACTTGGAAGCAAATCACCATATCAATACGACAAGAAGAGCACTGAGACATCTTGGAAACGACAGGATGGCGGCACCAGATAACAAACAAATTAACAACTAAATAACAAATGTAAATCCTCTGATAAGATTGTGAACCTGGAGTACCCAGCCAGTGGGGAAACAGGGGAGAGCGGGGAGGCAAGGGGGAGAAAACAGGGTATAAAGGCTGTCATGTTGTGTCCATAGGTGCGCTCCTGCTTGCGGGACGCCCGCCATTGCAATCGCGAATAAAATCTGCTTTTATCAGAGATATCGTCCTGACAAATGTCTCATATCAGGACCAT
>NW_011187179.1:0-863 GCF_000146605.3 Meleagris gallopavo | reverse complement strand
AATCGATACTAGAACTGTGTTGTTGTTAGGCAGATGCACAATATCTAAAAGAAATCAAGTGTTCAGTTTTAAATACATTAAAATGAGATGGCTTGAGATATGGGGAAGAAGCACACCAACATCTTTGTATGGCCCAGAGCCCTGAGACCTATCCAACACACTCTGGAAAACACAACAGCCTCCCACAAGTGTCATGCTGTTCTGCTGCTGAGGCAGAGATCTCTGGCACAGCAAGCTGGTTTGCAGCATGACTCCACCAGCAAAGGCTTGCCCTCAGCTAGGCTCCCTGCTGCTCAACTGCAGTGTCGTTTAGCTGCAACCTCTCTCCCACTCAAGGTTCCAGCTGCCATAGCAAGATCCTACTTTTCCTGACATGCTGTGAGAGCTGTGGTGTGCTTTGTGGCTTGGAGGAATCTGCAGAGTAAGAGTACAGAGGATGTGTTTCAAAGGCAGAGGGTCCTAACTGCACGCTGCCTTCTCACCTGTATTCCCTTCCAACAGCAGGAGCTGAAGGAAGCAGGCTGTCAGGGAGTTCCTTCTTCAGCACCAGGGAACGATCTCCAAACTTGACAAAATAGGTCTGGGCAGACTGTCCACAGCCAAACTGCCGCAGCGTCAGTGGACCTGAGGAGTTGAGAGCAGAGGGTCAGCAAAGTATAAGATGGGATTATTTCTCACCACTTCTCCAAGTTTTACTTTCCATTCCTGTGCCTGTGCCTTACAGGTTCAGGAATACTCCTGGTATTTCTTCTGCAGCTTTTCTCAATTGTCCTTCACAAATAATGAAGTCTTAAAATGTTGCTTTTGGTCCAATAGTGGTGTGCCACTGAAGCCTGTATGGCTGCAATGTTTGCTTGGAGATT
>NW_011187178.1:0-374 GCF_000146605.3 Meleagris gallopavo | reverse complement strand
CTGCCTCTAAATTATGCCATTAGCAGATTCTGTCAGATATTTTCTGCACCCAAGTAATTAATAAAAATGTTGGTCTCAAGGCTGATTCTTGAGGAAATCTATTAGTAATTTCCCTCCAGCCTGATCCTCACCCTTGCAGTAGTACGTGTTTCCATCTCCACACCCGCTCTGCAGTTCATCCAGCTTCCGATCTCCCAGATGGTGTTTAATCAAATACTTTCTTCAAGCCAGCATGGATGAGCTCCACTGCACATCTGTAAAGCCAATTATGTCCCTGATCTCACTTTGAAATTTTCATAATGTTTGTTATATAATTTATCACCATTATACTCTTATTCCAAATCTGATCTGAAATTTCACCAGTTTTTAAGGTC
>NW_011187177.1:0-653 GCF_000146605.3 Meleagris gallopavo | reverse complement strand
TCTAATTAATGTCTTGTAAGGATAATTGAAACCAGGTCATTCCAGGTTTTCTAACTTATATTTTTAAATTTTTATGCTTTCATCTTAGGAGAACATGCAAAATCTAGCTAAAAGAAGTTATTTCTCAAAGTCTGACATTTTCAGCATTGATTTCTATAACCCTGTGTATCCACCATAAGCTTAGAGATATGTCTATGTCTCTGGGTCTTCTTCCTTGGAGGAAGCAAGAAATGGGCGTCGATTCTTCAAATTTTGTTTAGCCTTTTTCTCTTCTAGTATTCTGAGATAGTTGAGCAGTACTCCAAATATGTGATGCCTCTTTGAGAAAGGAGTGTACTCAGATCTGTTTCCATTGATCAGGTGGATCCTGTTGCCCATTTGAGCATCACACTGCTCCAACAGAACCTGTCCTGGTTGCACCTCAGCAGTAATTTGCAGTGGTCATCCAGAATTGCCTCCAGCTTTTCCTTTATGATTCCTTAATTCCAATTTAATGTAGGATTATCCCACTGATGTCATTTTCCTTTGCAAAGGAAGTTGCAGAGACAGTGGATTGTATTGGAGCAGCGACTGTTTGTCCAGAAAAATAGTGGTTGTTCAATCAACACTGCAGGATGAGATGGGACTTGGGCCACTAATTAAGGTGCTGATAT
>NW_011187176.1:0-611 GCF_000146605.3 Meleagris gallopavo | reverse complement strand
TGGTCACAGATCCAAGCTGTTCCAGGAGTGTGTGAACAGTGCTCTCAGATATAGAGTTTGAATTTCTGTGTGTGGAGTCAGGAGTTGGGTATCCTTTCAACTTGATATATTCTATGATTCTATGCTTATTTAGCAATCAGGCTTATTTCTGGTGTCCTTCACAGAACTGTTGTCTCCCTCTGGGAAGGTTCAACATGGCCTGGATTTAGAGAAGGTAGGATATGAGCAAATAAATGAAGATGGTGGCTAAAAAAGAATTTGGGTTGAAGATTCAAAGCTAAGTTGGCATGGGACAGGAGAGCACATTCTGCATGTTCTTACGATGCTGGTGAGCTGGGATCTTTACAAACCTAAATATGGATGCTTTCTGGATTTAGATGAACAGGTCCTAAGAATACAAAGTAGAGAAGAAATGGGAAACAAGATTCAGCCTTCAACAAGAAGGAGTATTAAAGATGTGAATGCCATCTGTCCTTTAATGTGACAGGCCAACCTCTAAATCTGACAGCTTTGTAAGACTCCAGAGACTACAGAAAATGAGTAAAGCGTAACAATACAGTCCAGCTAAAAGTGTGTTATTACAGGTGCCATTTTACATTTACAGTAGAAAG
>NW_011187175.1:0-935 GCF_000146605.3 Meleagris gallopavo | reverse complement strand
CCATACGGCTTACGGGTCTCCTCATTCCATACACATACCTGGTCCGCCAAAGGATGGCCTGTCTGCTCCGCAGTGATCGGATGAGGAAGGGGAGTCCTTCCGAGAAATCTCGGGGCGCGTCTAAGGCATCCCTCTTCTCAACTGGTCCTGCAGCCGAGCAGAGGGTGTCCCATCTGGGGTGCCAAATTGACGTGCAGAATCAAACTCTTTAACCACAAAGTAGTTATAAAACAGGTACGGTTTGTTCAGTGCTGCGCGGACATCGGGTGCAAGGGGGATAGATCCGCCTAACTTGCACACCTTCTGGAAAAATCGTGCTACAGATATAGGCAAAACTAATACATAATCAATAGTTTTCCCGGAATTCGGATACATATTCATTACATCCCCGAGAGTTTGTTAGCATGCAGACCCTCCCCTCTTGCGCGTGTGCAGTGGGTCGTGGGATGAAGATTCGTTGTTTTCCTTGCAAAGGCTTCTGACCTTTCTCGCTGTAAACTCCTGGCCTTTTGGGGGGAGGCGTCCCCTCAAACCGGTTTCTTCTTGCACTGTGGACATCTAATCACTTCCCTGCCAAATGTCCTCGGGCTGTTCTCAAACCCTTATCTTCATGGCCTTCATCCCCGTCATGGTTTTATGTTTTTTTTTTTTCTTTGCTTTTGGTTCTCAGTATTCCACATCAAAACATCATGTAGTGTACTGGGAGTTAAAGTGTTAATGCTCCATTTCCAGGCACCTATCCCTATACATTACAGAAGCCATGGGATCTGGCTCTTCAGGGTGGGGTGGTCTTTTACTGCCTGGCAGTGGGTGATGGAGGCTGCTTTCCTGACCGTTCCAAGCTTTTCAGGTTTGAATCGGTCTCGGGAACTCTCTCTCTCCTATTATATTTGATTTATTAGTCTCAATTTCAATTAGGTTGTATTATATTGTGT
>NW_011187174.1:0-6047 GCF_000146605.3 Meleagris gallopavo | reverse complement strand
CCCACACAATTTCAATATAACATGTTGCTCTATGGGTTCAGCTGCATTACAGAACTATGCTGCTAGTATGTTTGGGTTTTGTGACATGCATTCTAACTGAATCAACTGGAAAGCTTTGGTTTCAGCTCCTGTAGAACTACATGTTATCTGAACGAAAAGTCTTTTTGAAAGGATTTTCTAAAAACCTGTCCCACATATTCCTTCCTTCACCCACCCCACTCCTGTCATAGGCACAGTCTCACATAAAAAAGAAAATCTCACAGCTATAAAACTTTCCCCAAATGCTCTGACTGAACAAGAACAAACACTAGAAAACAGAGTAACAAAAACACAGTAGTGGAAAGCAAAGGATAAAACAATGAAGAGAGAGCTTTTATAACATTATCCTTCACTCCCCGTGTAACCTCCACCTTAACTCAATACTTAAAATTATTTCTTCTAGGGGGTGAATAGAACATAAAACATTACTTTCATGCAAAATCACTGCATTGCTCCTTCCCTCCCATCCCTTGACATCTTGTCTTACATGCAATTAAAGAAGAGAAACAAGTGAAAAGACATAGATAAAAGTGTTTCAGAGGAAACAAACGCTTCCCTGCAGGAAGGCAGGTCTCTGTTCTGCTGCAAATAGGAGACGATGAGAAGCATCAAAGGCATTCTTAATTTGATACGCCTAAGTTTACTTACAGCTTTAATTTTGCTCATACTATAAGTAATAGGTTTTTAAAATTACAGTCTAATTTGACTCAGAAAATGGATTGTAACTTTTTCTTCACATTCTGTAAATTCCAAATGGCAACTACAAATTTTACTTTCATTTACAAGTGAACTAGCTGAGGTTATTTTACCGCTATACTATTATCTTATTTTCCAGTTTCGTTATTGTTTCATTTTTGGAGTAATCTAGCCCTATAATGTTTAAAGAGCTTTTCTCATGTAAAAGTGAAATCACATTGTGTTGACACGAAACTGAACAGCGGAATTAGTTTTGTGAGCTCTTTCTAACTTCTGACCTACGACAGGCTTCAACTATTTCCTTACAGAAAATGCTTCAGAAATCCGCACACAATGCTGCCCTCTAAGTCTTAACTTCAGCTTCCACTGACTACAGCTTTCACCTGTCTGGATTGTTTTGGAATTAGCCTGATGACAGCTGAAGTTGAGAACTGAATTTCAATCAAATCCTTTCCCCTCCAAAATTATTCTCTTGAAAAGCAAGCTTTGTTGTCACCAACTGATAACCATTCGAAGTAGAGTCACAGAATCATAGAATTGTTCAGGTTGGAAAAGACCTGAAAGATTGAGTCCAACCACACCATAACCATACTACCCTAACTCTAACAACCCTCCACTAAATCACGTTCCTGAGCACCACATCCAAACGGTTTTTAAACACATCCAGGGATGGTGACCTCAACCATCTCCCTGAAGGGGGAGCCTATTCCAGTGCTTCACAACCCTTTCCATAAAGAAGTGTTTCCTGATATTCAACTTAAACTTACCCTGGCACAACCTGAAGCCATTTCCCCTCGTCCTGTCACCAGTGAGAAAAGACCAACCCCGCTCTCACTGTAAGCACCTTTCAGATATAAGAAGAGAGCAATAAGGTCTCCCCTCAGCCTTCTTTTCCCCAGACTAAACAGACCCAGTTCCTTCAGTCACTCCTCATGGGGCATATTCTCCAAGCTCTTCACCAGCCTTGCTGCCCCTCTTTGGATCTGCTCCAGCACCTTAGTGTCTAGTTGGTCTAGAAACAGCAGAGTGCAAAAGAAAGGAAAACTAGCTTCTGTTAAATGAGGTTATCTGAAAACAGCTGCTTCACTTAAGAGCATTCTTAAAGAAGCGAGCATGTGAACTGCAGAGGCAATAAGTAAGCAAATGAAAGACACTGGGGAAAAAAATATATATATATAATTTTTAACAACTGTTTTCCCTTCAGGATTCAGAAGAAAAAAAAAAAGCATTTCCCTATCTTTCTAGCTCATTCTGAACAACTTATTAAACTGAAGAACTGAGACATACCCACAGACTTATTTAAACAAACAAAAAGGCAGCTGAATTTATTTCTACAGGCGTGTGCATAAGATGTTCGCAATTTTACACACCATGTTTTATGGCTCAACTGCCAAACAAAGCACCACTTCAGTGGCCTGAAGTACTTATATTATTATATAATATATTAATAATATAATATATTAATAATATATATTATTAATATAATAATATTGTTATATAATATTAATATAATAATATATAATATATATTTTATATAATAATATATTAATAATATATTATATTATATTATATTATATTATATTTTTCATAAACTGTTTCTTAAAAATCACTCTTGTAAGTGATAAAAAACCCTAACTTTTTACATACAATCTCACTTTTCACGCCCACATAAATCAAAGTTTGTACAAGTTCTTAACAAAGAAGCAACGCTTTTTACAAGAAAGATGCTTAAATCAACATTTCCACTTTGTCATCATCACTCAGGAGAAACATTGCTCAGTCTTTCCTTTAACATGTCACTATTTGCACCCCTTTGTGGAAGAAAAGAAATACACATCACATTCGTTTCAATTCTAGTCAAAAATTCAAAAGACAATCTGTACATTAAAACCTGTACTCCTGCAGTTTGGCCAGTGTACTTCAAGTGTTTCAAGTGAATACAGATATTATATATAAATTTGTTTGCATGCTGATGAATTATATGGCAGTATTTTAATGCTGATAAATAAAGAAGAAAAAAAAAGAAAGATTTTCAAGCCTGGAACTTCCTTACTCAAATTTTCTGTAAGCAGAACTTTTTCTCACCAAGAGAAGTTTACCTTAACATAAACAGACTGCTATCTGTCTACGCATAGATCTGCAACCTGAAATTGTATCTGTCTGGTGGTAGGTAGGCGATCTCATAGGTCTTTTCCAAACTTGGCAATTCCACGATTTTATAAGCACATCCTTCCTCCTCAGGTAAGCAAAGATGAAAACATCTGAAAAACTACACCTTCCCCTCAGCATCCTTTCCTAAACTTTAGAAGTCAATTAGATGCATAGACAGGACATGTAAAACAGCTTTGTAGCCTCCCAGTCTCTGGATCTGCTAACTAACTCCAAGAAAGCTCAGTGATCGCTTACTCTTAAGTGGCATAGCCAAGTTCACACTTGATTCCGTTAAGAAAAGTTGGGAGAAGAAGCAGAAAGCAGCGTCTTACCACAGTGTATCTTTAGAATGTTTTCTTCTGGAGAGGGGAGCAGAGCAGCATTGGGAGGGGATATAAACCAGTTCTTCTTCCAAAGAGCAAACTGACACGCGTATTAGGAGGAAACAGGCTTCAGCAGAACTGCATTTGGTCACAAAGTAGCTGGGTGAATGTCCCAGACAAAGGTAGATTGGGATAGGAAGGGTGTTACTGACCACTGCCATTTCATGTATTTGAGAACCCTTTCCTACTCACTAATACAATCTAAGCACATTGATTGTACTGTGACAGCTTCGCTTACAGCAGCTGGCAAGTTATCAGCTCCTGGAGTCCTTCCTACCCAGCTGCACAGGCTTTCAAACTGCCTGTCAGTCAACTCCTGAAGTACTGGACCTCTGTGCACACTGACTTCAAGCAAGCTGAAAAGGAACTGAGTTTATGTTTAAAACCTCCTCTGTTGACCGTGGCAACACAGAACAACAACAAACTACTTCCAGATAGTTATATTGAAGGCTAAAGGGGAAATAGACTAGGTGGTAACCTAGTAGGCCTCAACCTCATCATTTTTGTTTTATCACTTGGAGCCTTGAAGTTTTCCTAGCACTTTCAAAAGTATAAATTTTGGAACTTCTGAAAAGGATGCTCCCAAGAATGTCTCCCTTCTGCTACCAGGGATAGCTTTTACTTCACTGTACATACCTATTACTACGGCTTCCATCTAGCAACAGGGTCACTCACACAATATTTATACATCAACTAATGCACTAAGCTTCTTAGAATTATCATCATTACAGCTTCCTTAATAACCATCTCTATAGACAAATACAATGCTAACACTTTGGTGAATCAAGGTTTACATGCCTAAACCCTTTGCATTCTCAGAAGCAAGCCAGGATGCTCTGGACGTGCCAAAAATCTACGAAAGCATTGTACTTCCATTGCAAGCTGAGTTCCACCACTGACTCTGTATCGACTCATGAGCCAGAACTAACAAACTTTTTAAAATCAAGAAAGCTATAATCAAAGTATAATTTAAGCTACAGTCTGGCTTCTGGAAAGAGCCAGTAGGAAAGCATAACAAAAAAGCAAGAGATGTTTTAAGAGCTTGTTCTGGCAAGCCTAGTCCTGTCACCTGTCACCAGTGAGAAGAGACCAATCCTGCTGTCACTAAAAGCACCTTTCAGATATTGGAAGAGAGCAATATTGTCTCCCCTCAGCCTCCTTTTCTCTAAGACTAAACAGCCCCAGTTCCTTCAGTCACTCCTCAGGACATGTTCTCCAAGCCCTTACCAGCCTTTTTGCCCTTCTTTGGACCTGCTCCAGCACCTCAATGTCCTTTCTATATTGAGGTGCCCAAAACTTAACACTTAACACTCGAGGTGAGGCTTCACCAGTGCCGAGTACAGGGGCAGGATGACTTCTCTAGTCCTGCTCACCACACCATTCCTGATACATGCCAGGATGCCATGGCCTTCTTGGCCACCTGGGCATACTACTGGCTCACGTTCAGCTGGCTGTCCATCAGTACACTAATGTCCCTTTCCAGCAGGCATTGCTCATTCTTTCCTTTAACATGTCACTATTGCACTATTGCCTCCAGTTCCTCCAGTTTGTATTGCTGAGCACAACACTGTGTATATCCCTTTAACCAATACAGGTCAGCTCTCCCAGCTGTGTCCTCTTTCAACCTCATGCCAACCCCTGGCCTTTTTAGAGCCAAAGCAGCGGAAAGACAAAGCCTCAACAACTTGCAATTTCCAGCAACAGCCAAAGCCCTGGAGTGTTTCATCACTGTTTAGCCTCAAAACCAAAACACAGGAAGATATAAGGCTGTCAGGAAGAAAGGTAATTCCAACCCAACCTGACCCTCCACAGGGCTATACTTTAAGCCAATGCAGGACACAATACTCACAGAAACATATTCTGGGATGGAAAGCTGATCTTCAGGCAGAGACTTCAGCTTCTTGTAGCCATGCTTTGTTAATTCCAAGTCACGCAAACAACAACAGATATCTCCAGCCCTCTCCCTTAACTGATGATTTGTTTCTTCCAGTTGCTTTTGTCTCAATAAAATAGTTTCCATTTCTTGTTTCATTAGCGCCTGATGTTTTCTTTACGATTGATTTGAAAACAGAAGACACGAAGCAGTCAAAGCAGTGAGTAACTTGAGTGACAAACACAATACCCTGGCTACGGAGTAAGTTATGGTCATGTCATAGAGAGAAAAATGTAGAGTGAGATTAGGTGTAGTGTATATATATGTTAAAATATGTGTGTACATGTATACACACACACACGTAAAACCTGGAGCTTCATAGCTCAATACACTGTTCAGTAAAATTATACTGATAACAGCCCAAAGGCACTGACACCAGCAATCTAATTCTGAGAAGTGACAATCGCAGCATGTGATGATTTTAATTCCTGTTAGCCTTAATTTGTCAACTTAAAAAGTTAAAAATATGAGAAAACACTATTTACTTCTACACAAAATCCAGGGAATCCAAGGTAAATAACCAAATAAAGCCATATTAACTTCAATGAGCATCTCGCTGACTTTCAGAATACACACAATATGGTCTATTTCACACACATCCCTTCATTTTCCACCCTGTGTAACATCCAAAGCTGGGGTCCTTTAAAAAAAACATTTAACAGGTAACTTAAGAAACTTTAAAAGTTAAAAAAAAATAATAATAATAAATGTTAGTATTATAAGACTTTTTTTTCCCTCCTTAAGAAAACTGAACATCAGCCAAGCAGTCAGAGAACAGTTTCTGTACATAGTGTACAATTCTGTTAAACAGGGATGTCAGGTAATAGATAGCAATGAGACAAAAA
>NW_011187173.1:0-929 GCF_000146605.3 Meleagris gallopavo | reverse complement strand
ATTGCATCAATTAATGACCAGTGTTAAGTCATCTCTCTTGTCTGTCCCCACTGCCCTTCCAAATCATTTGAACCTGAACTCCTGGTATGGGGAACAGAGGCAGTATACCAGAATGGAAAAACCTGATTAGTTCACATATTATTTACTATATACATTCTGTGATTGAGTGAAATATCAAATAAAATGAGTTCACAAGACTCTTTGATGTCAAATCATCTTGTTCAAGTATCCTTGTGTATGTGCTGAACACTAATACAAATTTAACACCTGTACCTCTAACGCCTATTTTAATGTAAAAAATTGAAGAGAGATGAAGTGGCTGAAGTGGCATGGAAGGACTGTTTGCCATTCAACCCTACTGGTGGCAGGACTTTAATGCCAGGCTGGGGTAAGTCTTTATTTTTCTGAACATCTGGCTCCTTAATGAACTTGAAAGGTAGCTACGTTGGTGGTTTCTCATCTCTCATGTGGTTAGAGCTGTGTGTGGACAGCTTAAGAAGCCCATCATGTCAATGACTGATTCATTCAGCCCGAAGTATTTTTGTTGGACTTGGTGAGACTGTGGGATCTGTATAACCTCACTCAGGCCTCTCCTGAAGTAGGTGCTTAAAAGCATCTACGGTTCAGACCGGAAAACAGGACGGTATGTTTGTGTACATAAAGCTTAGCACAGCCAAGCTGCCACCTAAACAGTCTTTCTGAAACAGTTTATCCAATTTATTATATAAATAGGAGATAAAATGTATGAAGGCCTTAATTAAAAGATCATTTTAGAGTCAAGCAGACAAATATAAAAAATTAAAGAATTAAAGATTTCTGTGTGGGAAGGAAGAATCAAGAAAAGGAGTAAAAGGTATTGCTTATTCTTTTCTTATCAAAACTATTTTGGACACCTAACGCATCACTCAGCAAGAATGTTTATGATGGCT
>NW_011187172.1:0-504 GCF_000146605.3 Meleagris gallopavo | reverse complement strand
ATTCAGTTTATATTTTATTCTTTTCCTTTAAAAATTGCTTTTTGAAAACTGAGTACGCTTGTAAGTAGCAAAACTGTTAACCTTGTAAAGCTGAAGTCTATTCACATAGCATTTAGACACTAGTATTTGACATGTTAATTGACAAACAGTAGTGATATTACAGAATCATTTTAATGTCGTTCTCTGCTCTTGGAAATTGTCATTGTTCTCTTGATATCAATGTCAGCTGAGTTTTTATACTCCTTCAGTCCCTGACAACTTTGTGAAAAGTACAAATTTGGTATTCTGACTTGAGGAAAGATTGCACTGACATGATGTGTAAATCAGGGACTCTCTAAAAGGCATGATGTCTTAAAGGAGCTAAGCTTTATTACAAATATGAGCCAGGGTAGTGATTATGAGGGTGTTTTTTCTATTTTAAATGTTGGACCAAAATCATCAAGCATTTCTCTATGGTAATTAAAAATACAGATAAGCAAAATTTCCCGCAGAGTTTTTCTATCA
>NW_011187171.1:0-679 GCF_000146605.3 Meleagris gallopavo | reverse complement strand
TCCTTGAATGCAGAAAAGTTTCTCTTCTCTTTTTGAAACAACAGGCCAGAATAAAGCAAAGAAGTGGAACAAATTGGATCCTGGTGGCTCCTGGCTGTTTTGGAAGTGTTACCATTCATTTCTACCACCAAGTTCTGCCCCACTGTCAGTGCCTGAAAACTCTGCTGATGGAAATCCATTGTCAGACTGGTGCACCTGAGCAGAGCCAGCAAGAGGAGGAGGAGCTGCTGGGTGACACAGGTGATACTGAGCAGTGCTGAGGGCCACAGCTGCCAAGCTCTGCCCTCTGGGTGTCTGCTGGAGCCCTGGGGTCCTCCTGCAGTGAGCTGCCTCTGAGCACGGAGGTGTGACCTTCTGCACTACAAATCCAGGGAAACCTAAGGACCAGAGTTGGGGAGAGCACTCAGAGTCCCTACAGCACCAGTGGTGAACACAGGCACTGCTCACCTGTGCTCAGGTGTGCATCCTTGCACCGATTTCTTTCATAATTTTCATAATTTCTATGTTCCTTTTGTGCATTAATGCAAATGCTTCAAAATTGCTGTGCCTGCTGTGCTGTTTATGGGGTTGGTCTTTTTGGCCTTGCTTTTTTTGTTGTTGTTCCCTCTTTAATAACTCACATTTAATTCATTTGTACTGGGATCCTTGAACTATGGCCAGGGTTTTGGATAGGCAGAAA
>NW_011187170.1:0-719 GCF_000146605.3 Meleagris gallopavo | reverse complement strand
TACCTAAATTCAAGCTCTTCTTACTACTGATATGCAGGAAAATAATACAGAGAGGAGCCATAAATTCTTTATGGCATTCCTGGCTTCAGCTCCTTTGCACCATCCTCATTTAGCTGCTGCAGAGAGTGGATAAGGAGTGAGTAAATCAGCGAGCCAAGGATATGGTGCACCTGCAGGGCTTCCTGGCTCTGTCAAAAGGACCATCACAAGCGGCACAAAAGCTCCAGCTCTGTTTATGGGGGCGGGCAGTGATAGGACAAGAGGGAATGGTTTTAAACTGAGACAGGGGAGGTTTAGGTTGGATATTACAAGGAATTTTTTCTCCCAGAGGGTGGTGAGGCACTGGAACAGGTTGTCCAAGGAGGCTGTGGATGCCCCATCCCTGCAGGCATTCAAGGCCAGGCTGGATGTGGCTCTGGGCAGCCTGGGCTGCTGGTTGGCGACCCTGCACATAGCAGGGGGTTGGAACCAGATGAGCACTGTGGTCCTTTGCAACCCAGGCCATTGTACGATTCTCTGATTCTTTGCAAACTCACCTTCTGCATGATGCCTTTCTCATAATAGTAGCGAAGAGAGCGGCTCAGCTTGTCGTAGTTCATGGCTGGCCGGTTCTTCTGGATGCCCCACAGCCTGGCTACCTGCAGGATAAAGCCACAGAGCATGTGAGCAGCTGTGAACAGAGAACACCATCCAGCCGATCAACTTTGGATAAAGGGGAC
>NW_011187169.1:0-495 GCF_000146605.3 Meleagris gallopavo | reverse complement strand
TACAGGGGTGTCAGGCACCCACATGAAGCCTTTGAGGAACTCTGGGTCTCGTACCTCACCTTGCTGTGCATCTCATGCTGGTGTTGATGGCTGTGCAGATTGGTGCTGAGCAGACCAGGCTTTCTAAAGACTGACATTTTCAAAAGGAGTAGGGTCTGCTTTCAAAGTACTTTAAGGGGATTAAAGGCAAGTGTTTGGTATATACTTGAGTGACACTGAAAATACTTCTAAGAGCTTTTAAGATTCCCTAGTCTTTGCCCTCTGATGTTTTTTTGATTCAGTGAGATCTCCTTAATGCTTCTGTGCAGAATATCCCCTCATCCAGCTGATGATCAGAGAATTGGGTCCAACACCTGGCTCCACACAGCACCACACAAAATTCATCCGTGTCTGAGAGCACTGTCCAAACACAATGCCTGTGCCCATCGCCCTTTGGTGCAGACCCTGTCCCGAACCCCCAGCTGCCCCTCCCCTGACACAGCTCCATGCCGTTCT
>NW_011187168.1:0-495 GCF_000146605.3 Meleagris gallopavo | reverse complement strand
AATTTAATACTAATTACTGCAAAAGCTAAGAGGGTGTTTGTCTGTAGTCCACTAAAGAGCTTATCTGGTGAGATGTCTGTTATTGACAATGGAAATGCAGAGCTTGCTTAGAGATTTAAAGAGATTTGTTAGGGAGCAGTTGCTAGAGGACAGGCCAGCCTGCTTTATAGTTCGAAGGACTGATGACCATCTGGTCCTTCATGTGTACTGTGGTCTGGCCAGAACAATCTCTGCATCACTCCAGCACTCGCCTTGAGTACAAGTAAATTAGCTAACTCCAACAGCGTGGAATTCCCAGTAAGGTGTGGAGAAGGCAGTCAACCCATGACCATGCTAATTCCACTACAGAACTCAGTTTATTTTGACATACATGGTTTAAAAATCAATGTGTGAAACTAAAGACATTATTGTTAGATATCAGAGAATGAGCAGAATAATTTGGCTGCAAAGATTACTTGCAAGCATAGATTTCCATTCTTTACCAAATACCCTGTA
>NW_011187167.1:0-787 GCF_000146605.3 Meleagris gallopavo | reverse complement strand
CCTCTGCTTGAGAAGCAGCTGCAGGAGAGGGAGGACAGGGAGTGGCATCCCCAGTACCTGGCACAGCCCCCCAGGAGGCTGGTGGACTTGTTCCCTGCTGTTCTTGTTCTGTTTGTAGAAGTCAAATATCATGAGCGCTGCGTAGACCTTCCCCACGGTCATCTCATCAGCTGTCCACACGTGGTGAAACGCATGGAGGTGTTCGGGTGGAGAAAGGGAAAGGACCAGGGGAGTGATGGATAAGTCAAAGTGCATGAGAAACATCAAAGGGGTGTGAGAAACAAGGTGAAAGAACAGGTAACATTAGAGTATTGAGGCAAAACAGACACAGGGAAAAGGAAAAAAAAAGCAAAAAAGGTTATCACAGATAAAAAGGTTATCTTCAGATCTTTGCCAGTTGCTGCCTTTAACATCTGAGGAGGATGGCCCCTTGTCCTTAACTCCCAATGGCAAACATTCACAGAGGCTTGGTGGAAAAGAATCAGGCAGAGAAACTCCGTGCCATTGTCAGCATTGCCAACAAAGAACCACTAAATTAATACCGGATCTGCAGCAAACTTTTTAATCAACAAAAGAGCCTTATACCAATTTCTGTGAATTAAAGTCAACCGGGGCATAGCGGGCTAACATACATCTCAAAGTATTTCATTTTTCCAGATGCCTTTTTCACCCTCCCAGCTCTGCTCCGCTCCCTTCCCTACCCAGCAGCTGAACGAAAAGGAGTTAAAAGACACAAAGGCACCACGAGAAGTGAGGAGGAAAAGAATTCTGTAGTTGCTACCCACTG